>NW_027466108.1:1037500-1180000 GCF_046127955.1 Nelusetta ayraudi | reverse complement strand
CGTAGTCCAGCCTCAGTCACTCATTAACAGTCTGGGCCAATTAGCAGGGTTACTGAGCTCACCATCATTAGGATCTCTTAATTGCTGTGGTCTTCAGAAATAAGTGCAGTTGCCATAATGACAGGGAGCATCCGCCCCACAGATTCCCAGCCTTTGGGGTATCAATTAGTTCCTTGAGCTTTGGCAGGGTCTCTTAGAGGAGAGCCCATTATGAAGACAGCACCCCGCTAATTCACAGTGTAAAACACTCACCACTGGCATCATAAAACCCTCTGGTGGTGGATAATGTCAAAGTGAAAGGAAGGTGGAGGAATGCAGCAGAGCGGACAAACAGCAGACGGGACAAACAACACAACACACTCACGGCTGTGGCTCTTAATTGGCCCCTGATGAGCCTTTAAACAGGCACTGCTGCTCACATGACAAAATGCTCAGCACAGTTCAATTATACCCACTGGCAGACAAAAGTCCTGTTGAACCACTGCCAGTATGCATAAAAGGTGAATTCTGTTCTGGTGACATCTCGCTGCTTTCGCTGCCACGCCTGCTCACCATTACAATTCAACCTGTCCAACACAATGTGAAGAATTCTCGTCATGAAGTCATTACTATGGCCCGCAGCTCAGTAGCAGTAGCAGCGCTACAGGCCTGCGTGAGAAGAACTGGTCGTTTCATGTGTGAGATTACTCACAATTAATGGACAAGTTCATGGCTTACGAACATCCCGACACAGCTAATTAAAAGGTCACTTTTGACAGATCTCGAGAGTCAGGATAGTAATTACCAAGTGACTTTGATGCGAGTTGAGATGTATTCAGGGCTCCAGTTATCCAGCATGTTAGAATATTCATTCTCTGGTTCTTTTTTCGCCAAGATTCACAGTAAATGTGGTAGTAGTTCTTTGCAATCTTAGAAGCATTTTCTTCATTAACTATTATCATAAATAATCAGAGCTTTTTTTGTGCATCTGCATAGTCACTGTCACGACATGAACACTGCAACAAAAATATTTAGAAAAAAGACCGATTCAAAAATGAAATGGCTTTCTGCATATTAAAAAAAAACTGTGGGCAGGAATTGAGACATCTTAAAACAACTTTAAGAGTTATAATGAACCCAAGCACTGGGTTCAGACTGTATCTTGGTTTCCATCATATCTTACATTCCCTGGTATGTCCGTTCTCCCTGTGCTGAGGGACTTTCTGCACTTGACAAATTTCTGTCCCTTTAAGCAGAAAAAAAAACAATCCCCCCCCCTCCCCAAAAAAAAAAAAAAACCCAGGCCTTTCCAGAATGTTCAATTTAAGACTCTGCTCCAACATGCAGAGAGCCTCAGGGGTTTAAGACAGGTTTTCAATCAGATTTTTGTGATCACAGTGAAAGATGAAGGATTAACATGAACTTGTCTCAAAACCCAAGACCCATTTTTATGTTTCACAAAAATTTGCAACAAGATAAGCAACCGTTTATATCATGTTGGGCCATGACTCAATAGTAAATGGTTATCGTGTGCAGCATGTCTTGTGCGATTTATGACACCAATACATGTACAGCTTGCATTGTCTCCGCTGTCTGTTACAGCAAGGCGCGGCCAGGTTCAGTGAGCAGATTGCCATTTACACAGAGGCTCATATAATGTTAGTAAACAGTTAAGCATAAATTATATATAATCTTAGATTTATCATGTTTACCATAATGTGAAGTAATAGGTATGTTGGGCTGAACGAGTGAAACCTGTGATAACAACTCTGAGACTGAATGTGTCATTTACTGGCTTGGGCAAAAATAATGACTCAATCTCTTTGACTCATTACCTCTAATCAGCATGTAATCACAACACGGCTATGGCAACCACTTGTTGCGCTCATGGGTGTATATTCTCGTGCTCAAATGAGGTTTTAGATTGATTTAATGTAGTCATTTAAAGTATTTTCTAATGCTATGTAATAATGTGTGTAGTAGATAGATTTAAAACCTTGCCATTTGGATCAAATCTTCATCCTTTAGCATCCTGACCTTTATGTTCTTAACAAAGCCATACAAAATCCTCATTAGAACCAATAAACCAACAAAATACAGGCTCTGCCACTGGTTGATAATATTGGTTTGTTGTCAAGTTTGTTGCATTATGGTATCCATATTGAAAAACCAGATCAGTGTGAATATATTTTAAAAATGTGTGATCAAACCATACAAAATTTAGGGTAAAATCTTGATTTTCAGCTCAATAACTACCAGAGTCAAAAAGACAACATAATCTCTTACAAGTGCAAGTATATAGTATAAGAGGGAGGAAACATAAATAAGCCGTTTTTTTCTGAAATGACAGCCCTTGTATCAGCCTTATACATGTTCTACATGTCAACCCCCTCACTTCACTCTGGACCTTGAACAAGCAATCACTACATTTACTCATCACATGGAAACCACTGCCAACATTAAGTTTAATAAAAGCTAATCATATGAGTAACACCTCATTAAATCAGAGGAATGAAAAACAAGTGGTTACCACATGTACTGTTGAGGAGGTTGAGTGTCTGAGCAAACAAAATAGTTTGGACAGAGAGCACAAGATAAAGCACGTCGCAAAGTGGATGGCTGACAAACATTGTGTGTATATATATAAAAAATGTTGGGCAGCCAAACCTGGCCGCCTAAATCAACTCCTCTCCTCATCCCTGAATCACTGCTTTTTTTTTTTTTTTCTTGAACTCTGGGCCAAGATTCACTGGACTGAAATGGATAGACAGTGACTCTCCAACAAGCTAACAGAGAAAGAATGGCTGATGAACATAGCAGACACAACGCATTCAGCTGAAAGCTCTGGCTCAGCTCTGATGCGCACACAGAACCAGACTGGCTGCCAGAGAATATTCCTGGTATGAATCATACTTGCAGGCTCTCACTGGTGGCAGTACCACCCCACCGCACACCCCCATGTGATGTTTTGTTTTGTTGTTTTGTTCTTGTCCGGGCTTTTGTTTCTGACGCCCTCTGATGATTCTGCCCTGTGTGTGTCAGGTCGACACCTAGCTACCTGGACAAACACAGGCTAAATTAAAAGGGACAAGAATGCAGGCGTCTCCCGGGACTCAGGAGGGTAAAATAGCATTCTAGACATTCTCCAAATCACGCCCATCTGTTCAGATACAGCTTCTGTCCCGGGAGGAATGAGAACGTGTCAAACAATAACAAATGATGTCAAACAGGACGCTGCTTGATGAGTCTCCGCCGTTGGATGGCGCTCATTGCATGAGCCTCATCATACCTGCAATTTCCTTGGGTAACTCCCTTTTTCATGGAAAAGCTGCATGCCCATGCAAGATTTCAAACAGTAATCTGCATGCTTAAAAACGTTCCATAATCTTAACTAGCTCAGAACAAGAAGACCGGCTCTGTAATGATGCACCATCCCGGGTTTTTTATTAGCTCTATGTGTTACTGCAGGTTAATGGTTGAAGCCCACTGGCTTCACTCCCCTCACAGCGCATCACCGTCGCGAGGAGATTATGTTACTGCTGCTCATGGTGAATAACCTCCACACTCCACTGCCTAGCAATCAGCTCACTTCACCACATCCTCTGCATGCACCATTAATATGCCTTTCCCATAAAAGACAAGACAACTTTAACTGTTCACTGCCAGCACGCCCTTGACATTTTTGAAATTCGCCGTGGCAAAGAGCAACTGATCGAGGAGCTAAGTTTTGGAATTGTTTTGGTGAAGAAATAGGAAATGTTAGGGCCAAGACAGAGCTGCTAATAAAAAAAAGGTGACTAAGAAAGAAGGAAAGAGAAGGAAAAGCTGGTCTGAACTGCCTGTGTCTCAGCTGAAGCTGAAAACCACAAGCGAAAAAAAGGTTTCACTCACTCCCTGTCTCAAACAGAACAGCTTCCCTCTTTTCAAGGCCCAATTAAAAGAAAAAAAAAGACAATACGGCAAAACAAAATAGAGCAAAATGTTCTTTTTCTTCAGGCTTCAGCCAGTTGTAAAACAGACCTGTTTTTTCCTTGAGCGTGAGGCGTAATGAGCTGGCCTTTTCACTGCTTTCCTGTAAAGCTACTGCTTTTCTAGATTTGAAATTACAGCCTTCCAGCAGTCAGTAAGCTCTCTTCAAAAAAAGAAAAAAAAAAAGAAAGAAACCCTCAGAAAGCAAGCACAGTATAGAGGAGGGCAAGGGGGTGCGTGCACATGAAAGACTCAATCACAATGGCAGAGGTAAACAGCAGCCTGTCAGTCCACTGGGGCCGCTCCTGATTCTGCACCACTGCTGATTTTCCAGAGCCAATCACTTTATTTCTGCATGTTTACCTCTGTGAAGTGTGAGGAACAGCCTCGCCTGGAGACACACGACAACAGGTGATGCAGACAGACCTGTCAGTTTGGAGTCATGGACCACAAGAGCCTTTCTAATTTGTGGCAAAAACTGGTAACAACTCGCACCAACTGCTTCCAACAGCCACCTGGACTGTGATGCATTGGCACTGTGCTGCTCAAACCAGTGCTCTGTGTGTGAGTGAAGTGTGTGTGTGTGTGTGTGTGTGTGTGTGTGTGGAGGCTGGACTTGTGTTCAGTTCACTGACTCTAAATTCCCACTTCTGTAATGCAGCACTGGCCAAAAACAGTTTTATTGTGTTGCAGACTTTACTGCGCACACACTTGGCATCATTAACAACAAACTCGGGCCTATTTGTGTCTGAGGTTCCCACGCTTTTAATGAACAGATACAAGTCCGTCAAGATTAAAGAGCATAACAAATCTTTTTCATACACACATACAAATAAGTGTGTGTGTGTGTACATACATATACATTTATACACATCCATATATATATGTATATACATACCTTGAGTCTGTTAATAATAAATCAATCAAATCAATCAATCACTATATAAATATATACACACATATATGCATACTATACACATACATGTACACATGCACATATTTTAGTACATTATTTAGATTTAAATTGAATCACAGAAACGAACGTTTCTTCTACACACTAAGCTATATATTAATACGGATTTATTCTACGGTCCTGATTACTTACTATCACTATTACTTTATTATTATTATTATTATTATTATTATTATTATTATTATTATTATTATTATTATTATTAAAGAGCATAAGAGCTTTTAAAGACCAACAAGATCGAATAAACGGCTTTTAAAGCGGCACTGTCACAACAAACTCTACTTACCGAGGTGAGATCAGTCTCCACCTGCTGAACCTCGTGGCGCCGCTTTTCTATAAACACTGAACACACTCAGGCGCGCGCACACGCACGCACGCACGCACACAAGCACACACCTGACACACAGAGCAGGTCCCCAAATAGAAGCCACCAAAGATGTAAAGAAGTTGCCTCCGTCAGTGAAAGGAGCGCTGAGGCGGCGGCGGTGGTTGATAATGATGACGATGAAGGTGAAGAGGAGGCTCTGCTTCGCCCTGCTTCTGTCTGTGCGTCTCTTTTTTTTTTTTGATTCCAATGCAATGGTAGCGGCACGCACGGACTGCTGTCGTTTTCAGAGTGGGACGAACCCGGCGGAGCCATGCGCTGTCATCACAATAAGAGCCACCGCCGAGCCACCGCGGGAGGGAGGGAGGCGAGGCTCGGGGCGTGTCGCCCCGGACAGGAGGCGGTCAGAGGGGGAGACGGCCGGAAATTGAGCCATCTCAGCCGTGAAGCAGTGACGGCTCGTTCGCGAACGAACCGGTTCTAAGAGCCGGCTCTTTGAAGCGAATCAAGAGAGCCGACTGTGTTTAACCAAACCCAAACAAGCCTTAATGTTGAAAATGAAAATGTTTGGCTGAAAGCTGCTTTTTGTTTTTATCTTGTGTTTGTTGATGTGTTCTTTCACTTGTACATAGTTGTATTATGCCGAGTGTTTGTTTTGATATATATTTATTTTTACTGCACCGTGTTCCATGTGTCCGTCGTTCAATATTTTTTTTAACCATGAACATTAGTCATTCAATTTAGCACATCATTTTGGTCATAAAATACATGCAACAACAGAAAAAAAAAAAAAAAATCTCTGGCCGCTTGTTAGCAAAAAGAACCGGCGCTTTTTTTTTAGTGAGCCGAGCCGAGAGAACCCGTTCTCTGAAAAGACTCAGAGTTCCCATCACTTACCGTGAAGCACGCTGTGGCGGCGGCAACGAGCAGGGTCCGTGCGTCACCTGCTGGTGTAATGCAGCAGCGCGAGCTGCACCCCGGAGCTGTTCTAATTAGTGGTGCGCGTGTGTGTTTTAATTACAAACACCTGGCGCACCAGGTGCTGCTGAGAGACTGCTGATTGGCTGCTATTGGTCGACTGTCTGTGTCCGCAGGAGTCCACGCAGGTTGAGTCCTGTTATCTTTTACTCTGTTTCAGGAACTCCAACTGCTTGTTTTAATTTTTGTATTAATCCTCCTGCATACTTTTTTTTTTCTGTGGTTACAGAATGTTAGTTATGTCATTATCACAACAGTCTTGTCTTAAGTCAGTGTCATAAACCATATAAAAGTTAAAGTTTTAAAACTTACAAAACCAAAGGATGAAGAAAGAAGTTGAGGAAGAGAAAATAAAAAAATATTATTATTATTATTATTATTATTATTATTATTATTATTATTATTATTATTATTGAGAGTTCTTACCTTCAGATCTTCTTTGAAGTGAATGGAACATTGACAGATATTTAAAGCACCTTCATAAACATAAGGCAGTGAAAACAAGCTGCAGTGCTCAGTGTCACTCGTTTAATACCTTTTAAAAAAACAAAAAAACAAAAACAGATGCGTACCATACACTTGAGATACATTGTTTGATAAGCAAATACAGTATATATTATATTTTCATTTCGATAAAGGGCTACAATCTGTACAGCCATCTCTTGTTTTACAACATGACTAATTTTTACACTGAAATCATGAATATATCATTAAGCTTTGCACAGTGACTTCATGATGGAGATCCTCTAATTCAGCACTGACAGATTGACCATTACAAACTAGTAAGGCTTTTTGGGAACGCTGATTAAGAACCCAGCACTGAGAGTACTACGACAACAGTAGAAGTCAGTAGAAGAAGCATACAGCTCAGAATTTAATAAAGAAACGTCACAATGAGTTAAATTTGGCGCGCACACATAATGATCTTCTAAATAAGTTGAGTCTGGGGACTCTTTTCCCAACCTCACCTTGAGCTGAACTTGAACATCTGCAAACGTTTAAAAGTTCATTTCTGCGCAAAACAACACAAACCGAACATGAGCTCTTAATTAGTTATCTTTGGCATTCCATTCAATGGCTAAAGACCTACAAACATCATCCACATATGAACTATTTGCACCAAAACAAAACAAGTGTTTGATTCCGTCATTATCTTGTCTCTTTCACCTAAACTTGTCCTTTCTCATACTGTGTGTACGCATCTACAGATGTCAACGTCCTCCCCTGTAACTTGCCCAGGATATTTTCACAGGTCTGAAAGGAAATCTGAAGAAGATATTGGAAAAAAAAAATATTAATAGAATCAAAATAGCAGAAAAACATTGTCAACCTAGGTTTAAAAAAAAAAAAAAAAATCAATGCTGTGTTTGGTAATGGCACTGTGGCGGTCCAGAGCTGTTGGCAGCAGTTTGTGAAGTGTGAAAGTAATTTATTTGCCTTGGAAACTGTGTGTTCAGTGCTCTCTCTGTCTCCTGACGTGGTGTGTGTGTGTGAAAGCGCTCAGGTAGCAGTGAAACACACACATGCACACTGCAACACATGCGGGGCCTACGAGGTAAGCGACCACTCAGTGTTCCTGTCTTCACAAGAGTTGAAGGCAGTGAACACATGCGTGTCTAAAGCAGTCGGAGGACTGTGGAGGGTGAAGGGAATGGAGGGGTGCTGGAATTGTAAAAAGTGCCATCTGCTGGGGGAGTTTAAGTGTTCTGTCGGGCCCGCGTGAGTCCCAAGGTGGTGGTGGTGGGCGGGTAGGTGGGAGGTCAAACTGGTGTCACATAATTTCCGGGAAACGTTCCAAAACCATTAGTCCGTTCTGACATACCTAGAAAATGTAACAGCAAAGAAATATATAGATTTATTAGTATTCTTAATATACAGATTAAAGTTTTGGTGCTAATAGCAGCTGCAATGTTTCTTCATGTCCACAAGGGGGCAAACTGATACTGTTTAGATAGTGCTGAGATGCTTAAAATAATGAAAATCGAATTGGATTAGCTCATCTATCATATTTCCCTAGCAATTATTAAAGTAAATACTCAATAAATACCAAATAGGGATGCACAACTGCGCAGAATATGAAACATGTAAAACATAAAAATACAACAATAATAAGAAGTAGCTTTCAAGTTCAACTGTTCAACGTCAAATACAGCAGTGCAGGCTGCATTTTACCTCAGCTATCAAGTTTTCCACAAAGCTCTGAATTATTCTGCTTACACAGGAAATAAAAGAAAGGAAAAACAAATTCCTTGTTCTGTGGTTCTGGAATCAACTCCGTACCTACGAACCAGCCATCATCACATTTCTCCACAACTTGCACAATGTCTCCCTCTCTCAGCTCCAACTCGTCAGAATTCTGGGGTTTGTAGTTGTAAACAGCTTTGTATCTAATAAAGAGAGCACAGAAAAAAAGACACTTTAAAAAAAACAAACAGTCGGTCTGAGCCGTGAGTTCAGCACGACCGCAGCAGTTTGTTTCAATGCAGCAGCGCAAACAGATGGAAAAACCTGGAGACGCACGATTGGCGTTGCACCGCTGGGGAGCCGTGATTGTTTTGCACTTGTGTGTGCGGAGCAGTGTGGTTCGGCATCGCGCCCTGTGGGAAAAGGGAAAAAAAAACTCCAGTCAGGCTTAATGAAGTGAAGTTGATGAGCCACATTCTCGCCGGCGCAGAAATTCAAGGTGGCGGACGCGGGTGTGACTGCAGTGACTTCCTCTCTGGGAGGCGGTGAAAGCAGACCTTTGGCGGGTCAGTGTGTCTGGAAGTGAAGGCCATGTTGGTCCCTGGTGCTGGTGCTGGTGCTGGTGCTGGCGAGGGTGAAACGGCTCGAGCAGGGGAGCTCTGATTAACACCCCAGTGCTGCTGGTTGACGGGCGAGGAAGCAGTGGAGGGGCTGTGGGGCCAGCGGAGGCTCGTTTCTTTGGACGTGGGTGTCAGTGTGGGGGAGCGTGACTGTGAAGCGGGGCTGCCGTAAGGGACGGGCGAGGACGGCTTCAGGGGGGAGTGCGCGGGTTTGGGGCTGAGGGAAGGCGGAGTGAAGGGGGACAAAGGTGAGCGCGGACAGGGCGAGTGGAGTGGACGTCCCGGACTCGAGGGTCCGGGGGAGATGGGAGACATGGGCCCGGGCGACAGGTCGTCCGCCGAGTACTTGGTGCGGGGCATCTTGTTGACCTGGACGTAGCTGGCTGGGAAGATTCCGCTCCGGCTGGTTCCCGAGATCCTCCCCTCCAACCACTTGTCGTCTACACGGCGGGTTATGTCGATCACTTCGCCCTTATGAAGAAGGACAGGAGCAATTTTCAAAAATTGGAGTACTAATGATTCATAACAACAGACACATAAGGTTTTAACAGATTATTATTGCGTAATCTATCTGTGGAGATTAATTTATCCAGGTAGAAAGTTCTTCTAAAAAGGATTTTATTTTGAAACACTGGACGTAAAGAACAAATGTAAAAACATAAGACAATTTGGTCTTCAACTAAACACCTTCATCAGTTGTTTGGTCCACAGGTAGTAGCTCTGGCAGTTATAGAAACATAATGGTCACGTGACTGAGATCACATGACAGCCCAATGTATGAGCCAGAGAAGATGGTGTCCCAAGCAGATGCTCCTCCCCCCGCCTGTGAGGTGGAGCAAATAGGTTGGTCTGTGAAGTGCCGGGGTAAACTGATGAAGGTCTTGTGTTTTTAGATTTGTTCTTTACGTCCAGTGTTTTAAAATAATGATAATGATGAAACATTTTAAGGGGCTTTAAAATAAGTTTGTCTTTTTGGAAGAAGGGATATTTTCCACCCATCCATCCATCTTCTATACCCGCTTCCACCTGCAGTCAGGATGGGGGAGTTTTGCTGGGTTCTGCTCACTTCATTGCTGGGCAACACACCTATGGACAATTTAGAGTTCCCAATTTGCCTCACATGCATCTGACTGGACTGTAGGAGGAAGAAGCCAGATAGAGAAGCCACGCCGACACAGGGAGAACATGCAAACTCCGAACAGGAAGGCCCCAGGATCGAGATCGGATATTTTTCAGATTAATGAAACGTTTGTTCAGGCTTGATGTTTCCACAGTGTTTACAGTCTGCATACTGAGCCAAGATGTAGCTAATGGCAGCGGGTAGACAAGACGCCTATTTAGTATACAGTCATGGGATTGATCTCAATCTCATCTTTCTTGGAAGGAATGTTGATGTGTCGTTCGCTAAAAAGATTTTTTATCACATGCTAAAGGTGCACATGATCTGAAAAAGCTCAGACAGCGGCCCGGTGCAAAAGACAATCTTTTCCTCTATCCTTTCTAATCGTTTCCTCAGCTCGATCGCATCACTCACTTTACGAAAAGACAGTTCGACAGGAAGGTCACCGGTGAAGTTGTACAGGGCCACAGCTTCGCCATAGTCCAACACCTGTATGGTGGGAGACCTTATAGGAGTCGGCTTCTCCGTCGGGGGCAGAATCTGCCAAGGACACGGTGATGAGATGAGAACAGTTTGAGACATGACTGCTGAGAAGCGGCGTTAAATGAAGAATCTCACCTCCACGTAAGTTGTCGGGAAAATACCCGCTCTCCCATGATGCTCTCCTTCAAACCAGTTGGCGTCGACCTGCCTGTGTATGTAAACAATGTCCCCTTTCTGCAAGTTAAGCTCTCTGAGGAGGCAACATGGAAGAAAATTAGATCCCTGCTCTAGTGTCTGAACACATATATTTTTGAGAGGACTTAAAGCACAAGTAATGAGAAAGAAAAGATCAGTCTGCAACTCACTTGGGTGTCTGAGCATGAAAGTCAAACTTGGCTCGTGCTGCTCTCATCTACGAAAAAACATAAAAAGACAAATAATTCTACAATCTTGATCAGAGTTACCAAAGAGAAATTGCTACAATGTGAGAGAAACGTACCCTTTTCTCCTCTTTCTTAGGTGGGGGCGGCATGGTTTCATTTGCAGGGGACAGCCGATCTACTGTGGAGCATGCATACATGTTTTTGTTTTTTTTCAACAACAGCAATTACCACACTTTCAAAAGGAGCTCTTGGAACTCATTCTGGCTGCTTCCCCGCTGACTCATTTCCAGGAAAAACAATTGGATAGAGCTAATCTCTAATCAGCTCTTCTGAGCTCAACTTCCTATTTTTGTGGCCTTTCCTCCACACCCTTTGTACCATCCCGTTCCATAGGAAAAACTCGTACTCAAACGCCGCACAACGGGAAAAGAGAACTTCAGCGGTCCAGGAAGGGAGGATCATGGGATCTTGGCAAATGAGATTACTAAGAGCTGTCAATGAATGTATGCTTCCTGATTGAATGAGCAGCCTGCTCAGGTATTTTGCTGGAGAAGTGCAAAACATCGTTCACTTGTGGGCAGTGCTTAGAGCTTAGAGCGCAGACAAATTCAAGAGGGAACAATTAGCATTCATGGCCCACTCTGGCCTACTACACAATTGGTTTACACAATTCTTGCAGCACCCTTAATCAAGCAGGAATCATTCATTAGGAAGGTATTGTATTTCTCAAGGACTGCCAAGGAATCAAGCACAGAGACATATGGTGGCCGAAAAGGGCAAACACACCGCAAACAGCCAAACGCAAACACAGAAATGATGCAAAACCAAAACCACACAAACACATAAAACACATTGTGCAACAGAGAAATGCTGCAGTCATAGAAACATTGCAGAGGCAAAAAACATACAAAGCCAGGAGACAAATGAGATGGAAAAATGGCAAAAACGTTGCTGCAAATTCACTTAACAAAAAACAAAGCACCAGGCCACTAGGGGGCGCTGCACCTGAGAATTCAGTCCTGTGGGGCGTAGTCCTTCTTTAAAGACATGAGCGGGATGTTTGGATGAAAATGCAGCTTTTTGAGATGTGAAATGAAAAGGTGTGTTTTCCTTTTGTGGTTGTAATCTTTTACAATATTATGGAAGAGCAACATATTTACATAGCTAATGTCAGCGTCGTGGAGACCCCGAAGGTTGAGTCCCCCTAGTGGCCAAGCGCTTATATTTTGTTAAGTTAAATTGCGGTATTTCTCCCTTGTGGTCGTTTTGGGGTTTTGTGTGGGTTTTTGGCATTTGCTGTGTTTTTTTCCCCTGTATTTGTTACCAGGGTTTGTGCTTTTACATTTTTTTCTGTGACTGCGGCAGTTCACTGTTGCATTTGTTTGTTTGTGTTTTTGGTTTTGCAACATTTTGTGTTCACAGTATTAGCCGTTTGAAGTGTATTTGCCCTTGTTGCTGACAAGGGCAAATACCCTGCGTTGTAAGAGTGTAAGTCTCATCATACATATCATTGAAAAAAGCCACAGGTCTGTGTTTAGCAGGACACAAAAGGAGAAAAAAAATTCTGTGTTTACCATACGTAGGTGAAGAGGTCAAGGACGTGCCAGCAGAGTGAACAATGGGCTGCTTCGGACTCGTTGAGCTGCTGAAAAAGTGACAAAATTTTCCACAATTTTACTGTTTATTTTACTGTCAGCATGATGTATAATGACATGAGGTATTTTTTCATGCTCTCCTGCAACATTTTGTTCCAGCGCATCTGGTCGCAGCTGTTATAGTCAGACTTGTTAGCAACGTATACAGATGATACTGCATGAGTCATCCCTAAACGAGAAGTTTAAATGTAATTTGATGTTTAAATGATCTAAACAGCCCTGAAAATTTATTTGTTTTGTGGTTGTTCCTTAGGTAATAATAAACTCCCCAAACTTGGAGAAATTACCTATTTGCATTTGTGCATACAGTGCTGTTTTTGATCTTAGCACATCCAGCTGGTTGCAGTTAAACATGCTGTGTATGTAACAGGCGGCCGTTTAAAGCAGGATTAGCCTTTACTTTGGTATGGTTTTGGTTGCTCCAGTCCTTAGCAACAAGCTGTTTGCGAAAAACCCACCCTCTTATCCCACTTAGCCAGAAAAAGGTCAAACCTCATGAACTCAACTTAGCAAACAACAGCGAGAATCCTCCCTGAAAACATTACACACATGGTGAGAAATGTGGAATGCTGCCCGCTGTTTGAAGTTACAAATACTGTACTTGAACTCGTTAAAGTTCATCCGCTGCCAAGCGGAAAAAAAGGGAGTCACGTGACGCACCAGCGGAGCAGGTACCCCTGCGGTTTATTAACAGCGGCGCTGTCTGATTATGGCGCTGAGCTTCTTAAAAAGCAGCAGGGTATAGCTGAGGGACCCGGGCTTTCAAAAATGTGACCTTTCCTGCACGTGGCTCAAGAAAACAATCTACACGTAAAGTGAAAAAAGGTCTAACTCTATCTATACAGAGTAAAGAGAGTACTGGGAATCCTTGATCTATCAGGGCACTTCAGAGTAAAAGTGTAAATAATAAATAAACACTATAAAATACTTTTAACATTTGTCTTGTGCTGCCTATATGCAACTTGCCCAGCATCACGTTTAGCGCTCTTATTGTCACTGACCTGTAGTTTGTGTTTCCTGTAGCCTTTGGAGCAGCTCCCACATTCCAGCCCCTGGCCTCCTGAAAACAGAGTGCGCATTGAGAGACGGCTTGCCTCCCGCAGCCTACAGTCTGTCACAGCTCTGAGTAAATCTCACAACAACTCAGACAAAAGTAGAGGTGCTGACCACTCCCAGAGGAGAGGGGGGGGAAATCCCCAGGGTCCTATCCTCCTCGGGGTAAACAAAAGACTAGACTCAAGTCGAGATAAGCCCGAGCCGTCTGCGATGCAAGTGCAAGTGGGCAGATTCAATCAATGGAGAACGAAGAACAACAGGAGAGCAAACAAACAAACAGACAAACAACATTCAAACTGAACTGAGAACTAATTATTTTCGCAGGCAAATCTCGGAGGAGAACTGCAGGCAGGTGATTACAAAGCGATTCCGTCTGAGTGCAAGGCAGGCAGGTCATTCCAAGGCTGGACGACAACGTAAGAGGTCATAGGTGACAAGCGGCGGCAGTGTGGGGAGGCTCTACTACTGAAGGGAGGGAGTACGGGGGGGGAGGTGTTGTCAGATGAGGCGGTGCTTCAACACAGAGAGTCAGGAGGGGGCGCTCAGTACCTCACCCCGGCCTCGATGCTGCTTCTTCTGGGAAAGCTTTCTCTCCAGACCCTGGATCTCCGAGTCTAGCTCGGCCCCCAGCCGATCCAGCTCAGAGAACAGGCTGGCCTGAGACCGAGCAGTGATGGAGGCGGGAAGGGTTAAAAGTGATAACACGAAGACTGCGCACCAAAACAAAATGTCCCTTTTAGGTCATTTAAAAGAAAGGGAAATCACTGGAGTTTGAGGGTTGAAGTGGCACTGAGACATCAGCAAAGCAGCTCACCTCTATGGAAGGAGACTTGGGCTTCTCAGGCTGTTTCTTCGGAGACAGGTGTGTCTGGAAGAAAAGAAAAGGGAAATAATCTTTTGTCATAACTTTGTCTGAGAAACACAACGAGTTGCTCTGTGCAGTCTGGGAAAACAACAAGTCTGCCAAGCGCAATGAAGATAATAGAGAGTCATAAATCCAAGAACGATCCAATTAAAATCCACTTCTTCCAAAACACAGTAGGAGCAAAAGATAAGATCGAGCTTAGTAGAAGTTGTGGACGAGTTTCCTTCCAGATGGCAAAGAAACACAGAGGGGGGAAAGTGCAAGAGGGATGTTTTGAGAGAACAGAATTTTAATCAAGTCCTCGGTTTAATGTTTCATATTTTTGCAGTCAGTTGATTTATTTTATTTATTTATTTTTACAATAAAAAGGGTTTTGGAAGAACGGAATTTTAATCAAGCCTTCCATCTAAAGTTTCATACTTTTGCAGTCAGTTGATTTTTTTTTTCTTTTCAACAACAAAAACCTTCATATCCATCCCACTGCCGCTTGGAAAGAGGTTGCATATCAAATTCCACCACAGTTAGTAACAGAAAACCTCCACCCTCCTTCTTCACAACGACTTCACGCCAATCGGGAAGCATTGCGCAGCATTGCTTAAAAAGGCAAGAAACGCACAACGCTTGCATCGCTCGAATTTCTCCCCTGCAAAAACCTTGGCCGAGGGGCTCTGCCTGCACGCCAAGGCTGAGAGTCATCCTCACTACGATCACACACTGCCATGTCTTTGTGCAGCAGCAGCAGCAGCAGCAGCACCTCCACCACCTGATATGGTGTGCGCGCTGCTGAGGGGGAAAGGACATCGGTAAGGAAATGAAAATGAAGGAAATGGAATAAGTCGCCAAGCTGCGAGCCGTAACACACCACAAGAGGTTAACACCTTAATAGCAATCACAAGACACCTCCGCTCCCCTGGGTAGGAGGAGAGGAGGGGGTGAAAACAAAGATTTCTACTGTCTCCCTGGGACACAGGACGCATTATTTTGTGGGATATTTATGGAAAACAACAACAAAGCCTCAGAGACAAATGTTTTAATCTTTTAAACAATGATCTGGTCAAACAACTTAATAAAAATGATTAAATAAGCACCCGGGTGTGTTAGTAGTGACACAACACAGGCAGTATAGCTCTGACAGCCCGCACAGTTTTAAAAAGAAAAACCTGCAGTCTTATTAGATAACAGACATCAGCACATATGGCAACAGTTGTGGAATGACCACACACGCTAGTTAGCGTTGCGTGAGAAGACGGTATGAGCGGAGTTGAACAATAATCCTTAAGGAAACCTATCCCCGAGCACCGACACCTGCAAAACAGTTCAGGACTGGACAAGGAATTCCAGCAGATCCAGTGCCAACCACAACAACAACAACAGGAACAACGGGATAAATCTGGAGTTGGAGGGATCCTCTGTGAAAAAACAAAGACTGTCTGAGGCACTGAGGTTGGTTGTACCTGACTGCGGCTCTCTGAGGTCGTGTTCTTTCCCGGCTCGAAGTCGAATATACTCCTGGGCTGAGGGTGCTGCCTCCCCGGGTCCGACAGCTTATCTACATCCTCACTCCTGAAACATAAAACCCCAACACGGGTGAGCACACACACGCACACGCACACACACGCACACACACACACATACAGGCACGCACGCACGCGCGCACGCACACGGGACAGCAACTTAATCACGGCTTCATTGTGAGAGCCTGTAGAAACAAATCCAAACTTGTCCGTCCTACACGGTCTCCCTCGGCTGCTCCTGGCCTGAGTGTTCCTCAGTGTTCACATTGGATGTCAGCTGCTTATCTGAGGAACACAGTCACTTTGGTGTGGTTTTGTAACAGGGAGCTTGTTGCGCATCACCACCAGTACACACACTGCAACTTGTTCCCATGCTTTGACACTTTCAAATTAATATTTCTGTTGCCAAGCTTGGACATGTTTCTAATTTTTTTTTTTATTTGTGAATTATTTTAAACCATTTTTCTGATGCTTGGCAAAGAAACACTCGTTATAGTTACATCTAGACGTCAAGTATACAAATTTATGTCCAGCACTGAGCTGCAACACTGGCTGCTTCCAGAAATCAACAAACCAGCTCATCCTTCATGTACATGTCCACTTTGTTCTGTGAACTGATGGTCTCTCTGTGAGGCTTCTTGCGATAAGCTTGAGATGTGTTTTGGGACTTTGGTGCCATCTAGCCTTGAAAAAGATAAAGACAAAGCTACTGCTATGAACTGTCCCTCTGGTGTGATGTTTGGAGAAGTTTTTCAATTATATTTCCGTTCCCGGCTTCCTCTCACAGTCCAAAAACATGAATGTGAGACAAATTGGGAACTCTGAATGGGTTGTAGGAGGGAGTGCAAACGCGAATGGTTGTTTGTCTTTCAATGTGGCGAAAAACTGGCGACTTGTCCAGGGTTTAACTCCACTTTTGCCTCAAGACAGCTGGGACAGGATCTTTTTTCCACAGTCCACGTTCACTTGAATTGCATCTCAGAATTGTGAACGCAACAAAGACCAGAACCAGAACCTTTAAAACTCAAAGACAATATTTTCCTGTTTGATGACATACAATCTTTAGTAAGTCGCAAGTTACCACTCCTGCAGTAGTCAGGCCAACTTACAAACTTTTTTTTCATATGTATTTTATCGTATGTATTTGTTCACATTGTATTTGCAAGCCTGGGCTGTGTAAATAAAAACTGATTGATTGGTTAAACATAATATTAGTCTCTCTTTACACAGCCTTCAACAAAGCAAAGACACTTATTATTGCCAGAAAAGATTGATAGAAGCTAATCATACACAATGTGGTGTGTAGAAGTGTGCGACAGCGTGATGCAGCAGAGCCGCACCACTGACCCTGGAGGTCCTGCAGCAACCCGACACAAACTCACCAGTCTGGCAGAGCTCCATGAGGTGTTAGCCTGAAGAGATTCTTGTCTGCCTCACTACTTTCTTCGGTGGTGACAGACGTGCTGAGCCCTTCAAAACAGAGCAGGGAAAACCTGGTGGAATACTCAGTGTTAAAGATCAACAGAAACCACAGAGCTCAGTGGATTCACTTACTGTCCGACCAACCATCCGAGTCCTCCAGGTCTGAAACACAGGTGCAAGAAAGTGGCATTTAAGCACATCAACCAGAATTTATATAAAGCTTTTCAAGAATACTAGATTGTTTATATCAAAGTTTAGAAGTGTTGCTGTATGTAGATGCATCTGTATCTAATCTATATAGAATAGAATAGAATTCCACTTTATTGTCATTGCACATGTCACAAGTACAGAGCAACGAAATACATATTGAAATTCATACAATATAAACAATCTAATCTGAGCTAATGAGCAAACCAAGACAAGGCCAGTAGTCTCCAGTGTTACTGGTACTGAGTCAGTCATTTATCATGAGGACTGAAGAGAGGGAGGAAGAGGAGATGCTCATGCACAAACATACAGTACAAGTGAGGACAGCCTGGTCGAATAACAAACAGATGGTGTAAAGAAGATAAACTAAGGGTCAACTCGCTACTCTAAGACAATACTCCTCTGGTTCTGCATAGTGCAGTTTGTTTTGCCTGATGTCTAATTCGGCTAAATTTTACATCTTGCTCTTCTGATGGCGAACATAAGCAGGGGGGAAAAAAATCACTTCTCACGCACAAAAAAACTCATCAATGGAGGGAAGGTTACACCAAAGCTTAGCCGTGCACGAAAACACGGGATTCGTTTCTGTTACGCAACAACACACACCAGTGACAAATGTAAGGCTTGATCTCGCAGAATCCTGCGTAAGAAGCGGGATTATTGTCAGAGCCAGCGAGGAGTAATGGCACAAACTTTAGGCCGTCTTTCATCATGACTTATTCACGCTCAACCCTAATCTGTTTGCGGTATCACCTTTGCAATACTTGGCAATGAAAGAGGGGCTGTTGAGTGTGAGAAGTGGTGGAGGAGGAGCGTCCTTACCCTCTGGCTTCCTGTGAATCTGCCTGAACATGCTCTTGTACCAGTCTCGGGGCTTGTTGACGCTCTTAGGGAGGTGGGAGGGGGGAGAAAAGGTGGGCGGGAGAGAGCAGAAGGTAAACACATCTTTGGCTTTGCTTTGCTGGATTTAATGTGGGCAAAATGTCAATAACAACAAAAAATAATAATTTGTGGGAATTTGTTGCAGACATATTAGATAAATCTTTTTTTTTTTTAAGCGTCTCTGTCTTACTGATCTGGAGGCAATTGGCATTCCCGTTTCATCCACTGGCCCGATTCCGGAGAACTTTATCAGCCTCTCTTCTCTGGTTGGAGTCCAGCCGCGTGGCAAAGTGGCCACGCTTTGGACGCCATTGGACAGTGGACCTGAAATGCAGTCGCCATGAGAAACTTTGTCGAGCAGGCTGGAGACCTAATCCGAGCTACTTCGAATGACATTCAGTAACTTTACTCTCTATCTTAACTGTCCCAGATGTGGAATTACAACTTAAATAGTTGCAAATCTAACAAAATGTATTCATTGAAAGAAAAAAAATCTCACCATGTGACTGTTGTGGTCCATAATAAGATCCAAAGCTGAGACCTGCTGGTCCACTGCCATTTACTTCAGGTGCCTTCAGAAAGAAAGAAAATATGTACAACAACAAAACTGCTTAAAAAATAATTCTCAATAAATATATTATTCATCTCTTAAGAAGAAGAGAACACTTCTGTATACATTATCTTAACACATTAAGACCAAACGGTCTTAATGTAGAATATGATCTAAAGTGCTGCTTGCAACAGTCAGTTTTTGCTTATGATGCTTATATGGGCTGATGTGCAACTGATCTGTTTCTATTACGGTAAATATTGATATATTCTCCTGACTTATTTCTCACATTTTATTGTAATTCAAAATGATTCTTTTCTTTTTGCATTTGAAAACAATGTATATATGTAAACTCTTTGTTTCCCTCTTGTTTTCTCTTTCCTTTTTCTCCTCCCTCACGTTTTTTCCTTCTGCTTGCATGTAATTAGTGGCTGACGATTACCAGGTGTGTACCTGCTCCTCCTCTATATCTACCACCCCTGCTGCCACCTCACAGTGTGACCTGACAAAGGCCGGGACAGGCTGAAACGTTGTCGAATAAAATGACCGCATTTGGAGCGGAGTGTGCGTTGGTTTCTCTTTTTGTTTTCTTCTTATGTCACGTGCCACCACCAGCACCTCCAAGTTTCTACGGTGTGCGTCCTCTTCAAAACTCAATAAATATATATTGAATATTAAATACTAAAATAAATGAAATAGTAAACGCAATGAGGAATATGCTGCGTTGCACATTTTGTCCACTAGGAGGAGCACTTGTTTGCCTAATGCCATGCCCTACACTTGAACGCAGCTTAACTTATGCACACCTTGACCCCTGCATATGGCACCCTGGTGGAGCGAAAAGGGCTGAGAGGAGGCGTGGGGAGCCCGGGGGAGATGACCACCTCATGGACCAGCTCTGGAGAAGTAAGGATCTGCAGGTGGGAGGAACCTCCAGGCCCCTCATAGGAGAACGCCTGGGAGCCATTGGGACTGCTGACCGCATCGGCACGTTGCTGAACAACAGGACAATCAAGAAACAGTAGCGATGATGACCAAGTGTGTGTGTGAACTCTGCTCCCGACGCGTCTTCCTGTTGGCTCTGAGCAAACGCCGCCCTCCGCGGGAGGTCATGTGAACTTGTTAGCGGGCCCGGCTATTCCCCCGAGAATAACTAGCCCCTATGGAGGGGGGCAGTGGGGGTGGGGTGGCTGTCTTCTGATGATGAAAAGGCCCCTAATTTATTTAAAGCAGAGCCAGTGGGAAGTGGCGTTCCACCCTCTTCATCATCTCTCTCGCCACGACAGCAGAAAGGCCTCATTCAAGGTGCAGAGTGGGGGCACTGAAACAGGAGAGGACCATTATGAGCCCATTAACTCCCTATTCACCGGGCCTCCCTGTTTTCCAGCCAGGGGGCGGAGCCTGGGCCAGGGAGGTTGGGAAGGGGCCATTGATGTCAACCTCAAAGTCCAGCAAGGCTAAGAGTGGTTTTATGGTCTCCATAGTGATCCTTTTCACCCCTCCCCTCCCCATCACCCATGATGGCCGGACCAACTCCTCCATTGGAATGCTACATAAATGAATCAGGTGCTCTGGTCCTCTCTGTGTGCTGCCAGGGGTCATGGGAAAAAAACCCACGTCCACCAATGCTCTTATTTACTGCACCGGCCTGCCACCGAGATACTGCGACGGGGACACTCGTTCTTTTCAGGATATTGAAAACATTTCTTTCACGACGATAAGGATAAAAAAGACGGAATCATCAGCACTGAACAAAATCAGAAATTTGACTTTACCTGAGACTGCATGTGATCTCTGTTGGTTCTTGTGCAGCTGAGGTCAAAACTCTTGCACCCACGTCAAAAAAAAGTGAGTCTGGGGAGAGTAAAAAAATGTATTTATAAACATTATGAAAACTGAAAGTGTTAAACAAACATAAAGAGTCATCAAACCATGTTGATCTTTTTTTTTTTTTTGCTTTTGTTCCTTTTACTTATTTTAGCAAATGTTCCATCTGACCTTTGGACCTTTTGTCCCTGTTTGTTTTACTTCTTGGTACTAGTTACAATCAAGATACATTTCTTAAATTCTTATTATCAGTGCAGATGTCAAATTCCTGGAAAAAAAAAAAAAACAAGACTGAATATATATCTATTAGAATTTTATCAGGATTCAGTCTCAGTTTAATTACCATGATTTATTTTGCTCAGAAGAACAGCCAAATCCTAAGTGTTGCATGGAAAAATGTGACATCAGCCTTTTTTTTTTTTTTTTTACACATAGTGTGAGACTGGATAGCAGTCACAAGACTTACGAGCAAGATGGCCAAAACTTTACTGGCACCAAACAGTAAACAGTCTCCATTGAACAATGTTCAATGTACGAGATATATATATATATACATATATATATACATAAAAGGTTTTAAGGCCGTCAACAGTTTTATGACATTATCTTATTTACTCCAGTCTTGTGCCTTTTTATAACATTTTGCTCTCTAACCCTAACCCTAACCCTAACCCTCGTTTGCGTCAATCAAAACCGGTTAAACCCAGTAACAAAGGCCATCTGAGATTCATGCAACCTTTACATTTGTTCCACTATATATCGTTCAGTCTGCCAAAGAGGAAAACTTGCCGTCACTAATTTTTCCTTGTTGCTAAGGAAAAAGAAATCCACCCAAAACAATGAGCATGTGGCTGCCCTGGATTTTTTTTTTTTTTCTTTTACACAAGGCTGCGTTGAAGCGCACTTGAGGCGCTGGCTGATGGAGAAGGTCAGATAGTGTAGCTCCTCATCATCATCACCTCAGAAAAACAGATTAGGCTGCTGTTTCTAGATCAGAGGCCTGGGTAGGGGATGAGACAGTGGCTGTTTCCGCTCATCCACAGTGGCTAAATGGCCCATAATAACTGTGTTGGCATGGAAACCACAACCAGCATACCGCCCGGCCCTGCATGCATACCCACTACACTGTCAAGCGACACTAAGGGGCCGTTTACACTGATAGAGATTTTTTTGAAACATTTTTGAAAACACTCTTGAAAAAAAACATGTTTACACGAAGCCGTATTAAAAAGAAAATTCCCATTTCCACGGAGACGAGGTAAACGACTGAAAACGATGTAGTATCTATGCCAGGCCTGGTGTGATGCTGCAGGTTTACTTCCTGAATGTGGAAGAAGAAGAAGCACAGCTGCAGCACTCCATGTTTAAAGAAGCAGAAGCCGGTGCTGAAGAAGAAGACGGTGTGGATAAACAACAGAGTTGAACTTCCGCTCCAAGTTACTTTAGAAAACAAAGCCTTAAAAGGTACAGATTAAGGTTGACTGGGAGTCGTGCCAGTGGAATTTTGCTAACATTTTTGTCAATTAGGTTTCCTGCCTCGATATACAAGTCCAACACCGTCATCTTTCACTGGGAGAAACTCAATTGTTAATAGAGGTCAGTACAAGAATTATGGTATATTTTTTTCTTCTTTGGTAATTTAGAGCACCGTGGCTAAGAAACTCCTGAGCAAAGAGGCTGTCCAGCAACAATTTGCACCAATGACTTTTCCATGTGGCCTTTGCAGCTGAATATTAGAGCTTGTAACCATGGCAGTCAGGACTCGGAGCTCTATCGGCACTCTGTGCCTCTGGGTGCAGGGTCGGGAGGAGGCGGTGACAGCAGCAGTGTTCCATTCCACTTTCAGACAACAGCGTCACTCATTTGAGACCTCATCTGCCGACAAACTGCGTTACGCAACAGGGGAAATATGGGAACTGGAGGGTTGTGTCTACAACAATACAATTACTGGCCAGGCATGGCAGCTGACCTGTCGTCACCCACAACAAATCACAGCCGGCTGACCGTGAATACAGCAGGACAACAGACAACGCCGCAAACAGGCTGCATTTACACATCTTAGGAACTCTATGCTTAATTAGTTCCCTTTTACAATCTGTGTGACACACTTGGACGTCAACCACCTCGACCGCCCGTGTTTTCATACAGCGGTTAAATCCCGCAGAGCAACTATGGGGGCTTCTCTTCTCGACCGCGCTGACGTGTATATACATTTCACAATGCCTGCATTTGCTTCATATATGACGCATTCTTTAGAAAAATAAATAGACATAATTGAAGGGGAGATGCACTGATGATGACATACCCAATTTGTGTGTCTACTCTGGTAATCCTACACAAACACTGCATCCTAAATTTTCCACAATGCTACAAAATAGCATTTAGTGTAATTAGATCCGTCTTGCTCACTATCAGACACCCACAGGCTGTTGCACACAAGCAGTATACGTGTATATTTCCAAGCCTTGGTTACTGCAACAACAACCCTGATGTTACAACTGATTTCACAGAGGGAAGCAAGCTATTTTATTTAGTTCTTCAGAACTTTAGTTTTAAAATAAGTCTGCAAAGTTACGCAACAATATGGGAACACAAGTGTGATCTTCATGTTCTACTTTAGAGTGAATTTGAGTTTTTATCAAAGGTACAGCTTTGAGGCAGGACAGTATATGCGTGCACTCTGTATTTTGGATTTTGACAGGAACTGAGCAGTTGCATAGAGCTGATCTTAAAGCTGAGACCAACCCTGTAATGTATGCTGAAGGACATGTATAATAATACAAAAGGTATCTAATCTTAAGAGTTTATTTAGCACAACTTGAAAGAAGGTGGGATTATAACACAATGCAGCGATTGAAACACATGACTGGATGAGGAGTGCAAAGGGGGCTGAATAAATATGATAAACAGATAAACAAAAAAGAAATGCTGAAAAAGAAATGTCCTAGTGTATAAAATATTGTTGAGTTTTTTTATTTACTTTGTCTGCATGTGAAATGTTTCTATTCAAACATTTTTAAGTTACCGTAATTACTATTGTACGTGAGGCTTTCCTTTAAACAGAGACCTCAAAGCTTGCAATGCCTTTGATATTGCACCGCAACGTGTGAACTCTCCCTAACATCGTCTCTGTGTCATTTGTTCGGAAGTATATCCTACACGGCTTCTGTTTCCTTTCCCCGGATTATAAATCCAGCAGAGAAATCTTCTCGCAGCTCATGCATCTGCCCTGAGAGAGCCCCCAAACACAATCCTGCCTAATAAGGAAAACTCTGTGTCGATAACTAGCAGGAACATCCCTGTCCAGAAATGTGTCTCCCACTTGGTATGTTCTGAAGGTCCAGCACATTCTTATTCAACAACTCAGACTCAACATTGGGCCTGTGCTGTGACGCAGACTGGGGTGGTTAGAACTGTTTGTGTTTTGATTCTATCATCCCCAACTGTTCACTTTACAGCCCCTGTTGCGTGTCTGTCTGTGGAACCCCTGCGAGGAGGGAGCTTCATTATCGCCACAGGAAAAAGTTTAAAGACGGAAAGAAAAGCAGGGTCATAAAAGCCGACAGCGTTTTCACAGATGCAGTGGAGAGGTTGTCCTCTTCGGCCAAAACACCAGCGTCTTTCACGTGTTCCCCTCCCTGAAAAGCAAATCGGCTGATCTTTCACTGCGTTCAACCCGTGCATCATATTTCAGTGTGTCACAGGGCAGCCGAGGACGTCAAATAGGAACCAAAGGGGTTTTTAGTATGGAAATCTCTGCCACTTTCCGCTCCCTTGGTGCACCGTGCCAGATGTTGGACATCGAGTTTAACATCTGTGCTTGGATGAACGAAAGGGGGAGGGGGGATGTTTTAATGGTAAAACTTGTGTTTGGGGAGCTACCCTCAGACGCCACTAGGGCGTTGAACTTCACCACACCCGTGTGAGTCCAGTGAATCCCAACAAAGGGAGGATCACCAAGACGGGAATAGCAACAGAGTCATGCGAGAACTTTTTCCTCCCTTGAAAAAAAAAGGGAGGGAAATCCCTTAAAACTGGCCTAAAAAGCCCTGCGCCGTTCCCATTCAGCCACACCGGTGACCCTGCAGTGACTCTTTGCGCTCCTCAACACTCATTAGCCACCCCATTTCCCTCTCTGATGACCTCTTCCACCGCACGCAGAGCCCTCCACCCCCTATTGTCCCCGCTACAACCAGGCTGTCAAGGTGGCCGCGCATCCCCTAATGAATGGCTGTCGCACTTGCTGACCCATGAACCTCTTCTGCTCTCTCCCGGCTCACGCGTCAGGGCCAAGCGATGATACGCCAGCCGCAAGAGGGAATCGCGTCGCCCATTAATCATTCACGCACAATCGCAGGGCAACATATTCATCGCTGACAAAGAACGAAGGTCTCAATGCGACTCATGCGGTCACATGGGTGCTGATGGCCGCTCGTTACGGCTGTTCAGCTGCGGGTTAATCATTGACGGAGTTCATGTGGGAACTTTGACAACTGCTCCCGTAAAAAGATCCAAGTCCTCCCCTGGTCCTTCCGGGTGGCGAGCACCGAGACGTTCGGTCATAATCTGAGCTCAGTGTTTCATTATCTGAACGCTCACCTGTCTGCAACTGACCTTCCCTCGCTTGATGCTGCAAGTCCAAACAAGTCCTAATCCTGCTATGAAGAGATTATTCCCTGCACACATTAACAAGACAAACCGGAGGCCGCATGTAACCCTGAGAGTTACATAACGAGGCCCATTAAAAAAAAAGAAAAATCAACATATTTAAGATGTGTTTTCAAAAAGCAGCGAGGAGGTACTAACAAGCGCGTTTTGCTGGATAAATAAAGTTGAGATTTATTTCTTCTGAGCACCAGCAGTGAGTCACAGTGCAGCTATGTGAGGACGCCGGAGGTGCTGCCGCGAGGTCGATCGCGACCGCCGGCCCCCTCTGCGACTTTTGCAGATGTGCGTGCGCAGCCCATACAAGGTTGTGGAGCCGCGAGGTTTATGATATGCGGTTATTGGCGGATACGCGCATTTATCAGGAGCGAGCTATTTCGCCTCCTTGTATGGTGCTCCTCCTTGCAGTGGCGGCCGCTCCACGTCTGCGTGCTTCCTGTCAATGGTGAGGGTCCGCGTTGCTGAGGAGAGGAGGAGCCGCCCGGGGTGATAAATCAATGCATGCCGTGCCTCAAGGGTGGGCGGTCGGGCCGGCGGGGAGCTGCACTAAAACTCGGCATGTCATTCAAGGTTTATAAAACTGTAACATAAGGTGTCAGGCAGAGCAGGAAGAACAGTTGCAGCAGAAGAATCACGCAAATCCTCGTACGCCTGTCGTTTCCTATCTGGGAAAGCCGAGGGCAGATATGAGGGGCAGCGGCCGAGACCCTCGGTGCCGTCACAAAGAAGATCACAGCGGGCCGCGGAAATCGCCCTGACAGTAAATAGTGGGGGGACTCTGGAGGGGAAGGTGGTGACGGCTGAACCATAATGACTGCAGGTCGTTACGGCTCCCAGCGTGCAGCAGCCAGAGAGTCGCTTTTCATCCAGCTTCTCTGGAGCTCACCTGGAAGTTTCTCACCCCACACACAAACACACAAACATGCAGAGACACACCCGGGTCTATGAGAGATGACATGTTTCCAAACACCCCGGCCCTGAATCACAGACCCTCAATGACGAGTTTGTTTTTCATAAGCAAGTTACTGCTGCTCCGCTCACCCCTGCAGCTCTCAGGTGCGCACAGTGCACTCCAATGATCACTCCAGTGATCACTCCACTGATTACTCTACTGATCACTCCACTCGTCATCACCCCGCTTATCACTCCACTGATCACTCCGCTGATCACTCCACTGATCACTCCACTCGTCATCACCGCACTTATCACTCCACTGATCACTCCACTCGTCATCACCCTGCTTATCACTCCAGTGATCCCTCCACTGATCACTCTACTGATCACTCCACTGATCACTCCACTCGTCATCACCCCGCTGATCCCTCCAGTGATCACTCCACTGATCACTCCGCTGATCACTCCACTGATCATTCCACTCGTCATCACCCCACTGATCCCTCCACTGATCCCTCCACTGATCACTCCAGTAATCCCTCCATTGATCCCTCTACTGATTACTCCACTGATCACTCCGCTGATCACTCCACTGATCACTCCGCTGATCACTCCACTGATCACTCCACTCAGCATCACCTCGCCGATCCTGCAAGAGGCCCAGAGTGGTCTAACAGGTCGCCCCACCTCAGGAAACGTGGCGCGCCTTTCAACGGCCACTGTGTAAAAAGTTCAGTCCCCGTGTTTTGATCCCGCTGAAGGCCGGTACTCACCTCAAGCGTGGCAGCAACAAGTGGAGCCCTCCCTGCGCCCCGCTCCCTGCTCTCCCTTTGCACTCTCACACGGAACAGGCAGCGACACACAATCTCTCTCTCACTCTCTCGCTCTCTCTCTCTCTCCGCTCTCACTCGCCCTCCGTGAGTTCCCGGTTGACAAGCATCACCATGGCAGCTTCAGCCACCACCACCACCACCACCACCACCCCCCGCCCCCCGGTCAAGCAGGCTCCCTGCTCCCTGCGCCCATCAGCTCAGGGCGCCGTCCTTTAAGTGAAGCAGGCCTTTTGTTGTGATAGGGTGATATTTCACAGAGCCGGCCGAGCCACAAATAGTTCATCACTTCCAGCGCTCACACCAGACACTGGCCAGCGCCTCCACCACACCCCCAACACCCCCGACCCTTGTCTCCATCCCTTGTTTTCCTCTGTTTGTGTGTGTGTTCTTTCTTTTATGTCCCATTGTGTTGCACGCAGAGCAGCCAAAGTCCAAGATAGATAACATTATTACATTATTCATTTAAATTCAGAATTTGTGTGTGCACCGCTTTCAAACAGTGCATACAAACTGTTCTGGAAGGGCACCCATATACAACATTGTTATATATGTGTATGATTGTGTTAGATGGGCATTCGACACCACCTCATGTCGATTGCAGGCTCCTAGATTGAACTGAATGGAAATTGTATCATCGTATCATCATCCAAACAAATCGATATTATGCCGTATTGCGATTGGGCAGGTGATTTACCACACCGAGAGGTTCCACACATACACAACCCTACCAGGATGACTGCTTAAAACCAGAGAGCCAACAAGAGACATTCACACTCGCACTCCATTCCCACTGCTTGGAAAGCACGTCCAGATTAAACCAGGGCTTCCAGTTTGTCTGCAGTCCTCGCCAGTGAAGACAAACAGCTGCGAATACCTGAGTCTAACCTGCTAGCAGGCATGTAAGCACACTCACAAGGTTCACAGTGCAGGTGAAGGGGCCGGCCAGAATTGCCTCAACTGGGCACATTTGATCCCAGAAGTGAATTAAAAACAGAGCAAAAAATAATAATTAGCAGTTGAGCCTCAGGTCTCTCCATGACTTAGCGTATGTGTGGGTGTGTGTTCTGGCCAACTTAATATACAAAGACTCAGCACTTTTTTAATTATTTAGTGGTCTGGCTGGGTAGACCGAGACTCGGTGCAGGGTATCCACTTACCCAGTCTGTACTTTAACTGGATTGTTTTTGCCAAACAGTTTGAGAGACATGCTGCGCAGAGCTGCTTTCAGTCAGAGGCTCCCACCCCGGCAGTTCTTCACCCCGCTGTGACCACATCAGACACCCGGTCACTCCAAAGCTAGGTGAGGTAATCTCAAAAGACGTAATGGCAACTTTGGAACCAGTCAACTCTCACCCCAGGATCCTCATTCAATTTGTTCTAATTATTTTGTTTGTTTCTTGGAAACATCAAAACCATTCTTATTTCAGATCCTCATTTTACGTTACAAAATCCCTTCCAGAGAAGAAGACAGGCGTGACGCTTTACCCTCTCGAATGGACTGAATCCAACAGGCCCTCAATGAAGCCGTAAAGGCCAGTCACTGTCCTTTCACACTGAGCTGTTTGAGCCTTTGTGTTAGTGCGGAGGCTCATTAAAACACCCTGTCAACCAAAGATTCCGGCAAGTGCATAAACCCCGCCATTAATCTGTTACATAATGAGCGACAGGTCTCGCATGAGGACTCGAGATAAGCAAGTTGTCATAAAATGAAGATGGAACCCGAGAGAGTCGAGCCAGGTCATATTCATGGGGAATGGCTGATAAGAAGGTCCGTGTCGTTTGGTGCCGCAGCTCAGCTCAAGCTCTGAGGAAATGTCTGTGGAATGTCTCTGAGAACAAACACAGAAAGCATCAGCGTTTATTCTAGCGGTAAACAAGTTGGCTTCCATGGCTGTACACATCCCAGGAGCGAAGGACAAACAATTTATGGTATTATAAACAAAACGCTCGTGGGACCTCCAGCGCGCTTATTTATGAAAGGAAAAGAAAAAGGAAAATCCTCCGATGAATGCGGGATTAGTGCAAAACGCTAAAATGTTTCGGAGCATAACGGCAAGCGAAGACGCAACAGGAGAGATCTCCAGGACAGATGTCTGATGATAATCTCCTGCGCCGCAGACACTGAAGGGCTGCTGTCTCATACAGCCGTCCTCATGTCCACCCTCCTCCAGGTGCCACACCGCATGCTGAGAAAAGTGAGGCAGCTGCCAGGAACACTCCAATAACTTTAACCTTTAACGCAGGTTTTAACTGTAACTGTAACTGTAGTTTCAAAAGGGAAACACTTTGATTCTGCTGTCGAAACAAACAGACCCTCCTCCCTGAAAGCCCGAGCAGCTCAAGCAGTGACAAGACAGTTGGCGGAAAAGTGCACGCGAGGAGGCGGCAGAAGTTGTGCCGTACTTACAGGCGGCGGCTGCGGGTCCCGTCAGTGCGGCGGGGATTGAGAGATAGGAAGTGAATGAAAAAGAAGGAGGGAACCACTCTCGCTGCTCTCTCTCTCTCTCTCTCTCTCTCTCTCCCTCCCTCTCTTTCTCAGGCCAACAGGGTGTCTTTTATCTGGTGAATGATTCAGCGCGGAGGGAGAGTCTGTAGGCGTGCGTACGTGTGTGTGTGTGTTTGCGTGAGTGTGCATTTGGAGGCTCATCGGGGAGAAGGCACTCGGTAATAGTTTCCATCCACAGCTGGAAATAATAGATTCTCATACAGGCTCCATGATCCCGCCTCCTGGTGGTTGACGTACCAGCGAGAGAGAGAGAGAGAGACAGGGAAAGAGAGAGAGGGAAAGCTTTCCACAGCCATCTCAATGAAGGGGCCCTGAGTGACAACTACACTCATAGCTGCTTTACAATATTGTCTTTGTGTTTCACTCTCAGAAGACGGTCTTCGTCTTCTGATTTCTATCATTGTCTCAGTCACCTGTTTGCGAGGCCTCTCGCTGGGGGCCGGGGACATTTTCGCAGTTATTTACAAAAAGCATAACATGCAATTCCACTGAAAGCAGCTTGTATGAAAAGATGATTCCCATCATCAGACAGAGAAATACATTTGAGAGGAAATTAGAGGTAAGCTACAGCATGATGGAAAAACAAAACATGGGCAACAGTAGATACATATGCATATATAAGTACACTTTGTCAGTTGCCAACATGATGCGCTCATGCACATACACTACATTATTTTTAGAAGCTGCAGTTACGAATTGCATTAATAGGAAAATGATCTTGCTCAATATAGCTAAAACATAGCTAAAAATATTTGCTAAACATCACTTTAGCAAATACCAGTGCAGGTGGGCTATACACTATCAAAGACTCAATACACACTGCAGATGGCAAAATTCCATACTGGACATCAAAAACATTTCTGAAATATTATTAGCAGAAATAAAGGCAATCAGATCAAGGTTTGCAAGTTTGGGTAATAAAGCCAGAAATAGTTTGCAGCAGCTCTGCTGTTGTTGGGAAACCTGCTTCTTCTTTTAATGGTGATGCATGAGAAAATAAAGATCACAGCAACACTGTGGTAAATGCAGTCTCCCCTTGAAGCAGACCCCGCAGAACTCAGTTGTAGTTCTGAGCAAGGTTGTGCAAAGGTCGACAGCGCTGGACACGGAGTCCTGTATTGCTGATAACCTCTAATTAAACATTGGAGGATGTATTTACACTGTACAAAATTAACATTATACATTTGTGTTATGGTTGATGACCTTTAAAGCTTTAAATCAATTAGCATAGGACCAGCATGGTATATTGTAAAATGTATGAATGCAGCCTCTGTTGCCACCAGGATTATGATGTCGTGAACGTTGAAGACACTTACTTACTTCAGACAAATGTTTACAATGGACTCTTGACCAGATACATGGGGGAAGTGACAGATATACAGAAATACTCCATCTAGTGGTTCAGATTCAGGAAGAACCCTCACATTCATTTCATTTATCCTGGCTATTTAAGGGCAACCTCCCATTGCCTGTATACCATTTATTAAACCCATAAATCATCAATGCAGCAGATGACTTATGTTGCCTAGCCTGGGAATCATTTGCTGTAATTTACATGTTTTGACCTTTTCCCTGCATGAAAAAGTGTATTTCCAAAAGTAACTGTTGCCAATAGAAAGTCATAGTATATTTATGATTTGTCAATTCCCCTTTGGGAGGAGCAAACACAGAACTGCCCATTTCTGTTTGGGCTCTACTGAGAGGCCAGTTTGTGGGATCCCACGCCCACGTTTCCAAACACTGAGGCTGCGTCTCAACTGCTTGTTGCATTCAAGACGCTCCACGCTGCCATCCAAGTTCAATATTGAACATGTCGTGCTCTGTGATGAGCAACCAAATGTCACATATCTCTCTTGGACAAATCAGACTTCACTACTTGGTGGTAGTCGTAGTTCAAAGTAGTAAATAAATAAATACAGTATGAAGTTAAAGTTTCAAGTATTGCACAAAACATCCATCCCTATTATTTTTTCCTTACTTTTTACTTAAAGTCAGAGAGGACCCGAACCCTCAGTTATACTGTTAAACAATCTGAAGACACCGATTCAAATGACCTATATATCCTGGGTCATGTTGTTGTGGACGGAAAGCCCAGGGAATACCTGAGGGCAGCAAGACGCAAATTCCAGACTGTTACAAGTGTCACCCAAAGTCGAAGCAGAAGGCGATGGTGAACCGGTCAGGAAGAAGAGCGTCCACATTGACTTACAGTAAAGCGCTCCCACGTTACAGAAATCGTTTTAACTGGGCCGCATTGCCCCCTAGTGGCTCTAAGAAGAACTGCGTGGCTTCTTGCGTTTCATCATAAGTCAGGCAGATGTCGCCAGAACCCCATATATACCAATAGAAATGATTTGCCTAAATGTCAGGTTCACAGGCAGTGTACTGACTGTGCAATCCACTACTCACTGACCGGAGCATCCATTATTGGTTACGAAAAATACATTATTTTTTTTACATTTGCTCAAGAATCATATAAGAGAAGGAAAAAGTGAATACAAATATTTAAACAATTTATTTTTGACTGAACATCTTTTTGGTGTGATTGTTTTATCGAAGTATTATGCCAAACGTAGCACAAAGACTCCTTTAGGGGGCGCACTTGTCCACTACGTCAACAATTTTTCTCTGATATGTCTGATTTCATGTGCTTTTCTTCCCCCTGCTCATATCTTTTACAGATCAGATCAGTGGCACTTACAGTGCAAATGTGAAAATATTTTTGTTTTGGTTTAGGTTTTACAGTCTTTATTTTGTTTTGTACTTATGGAACCTGTTAAACTTATGGAACCATACAGGGTCACGCAACCTATACTTACTATATTCCCATACTGCACGATGAGTCCATCCGCTCCAACAAATGTCTGAGTACACAAAAACCTAAGCCTGAAATTATTTTTATATATTATACAACCTGATATATATTTTATATACCTTAATACTATTGTAATTCACTTCATTACAATCCTAGAAACAAAAACACCGAAAATAAACAACACAACATGTGCGGTACAAATACAGTTAAAAAAGCACAAACATTTGCTAAATTTACATTGAGGAAATATGAATATGCTCACATGCACGTGTTTTAATAAAGGAAAATAAATGGTATTATCAAACTCATCTATTAAAGAAATATGCGTCAATGTCCAACAAAGTGCTCAGTTGATGAAGACATGTTGATTACTAGTCACCCTTACAAAGTGCAGTGGTGTCGCCTCACAGCGAGAAGACTGCATGTTCTCCCTGTATGTGGCTTCTTATTGGGTACCTCGGCTTCCTCCCACAGTCCATAAACACTCAAATTGTCTTAATGTGTGGGTGGGTGGGTGGGTGCAAGAGGTTGTTTGTTTTTCCGTGAGGTCTTGCAACTGGAGACTTGCCAAAGGGTGTGCGTCTGCCCTCACTCCAAAACAGCTGGGATAGGCTCCAGCAATGCCTTGAACCCTGAATGCAGTGGGTCTGGATGGGTGTGCATAGTCTGAATCTGCTGGTTAACAAATGAAATCCAAAGTGTGACTAGGAAATGGAGCCTGAAGATGACAAACAACATAATACCAATCACAGCTTAATGTTCACAGCAATAATTAACTTGAGAGTGATCTTGAAGCAGGCCTTTCCCGTGTACAATAAAGTTGCTCAACAAAACGTGTATTCAATTTGCCCTTTTTTAATAGAAAATGTTATCAAAGGTTCACAGTTCTGTTGTGCAATTCTATCACTGCATGAATATGAATAGTTTCAAAACTTTTTTTTTAAATAATATTTGTGATTACTGCCACAAATAGCGGCAAAAAGCTTTTGAATCTGTCAACACAAGTGTTTGAGTTCTGCCACTTTCACTCGTTATTTACAGTGTAAAGAACCAAAAAGTCTGCATAATTCTGCGCATTTTCATTTTCAATTTGAGACACCTTTCAATCTTTAATCCTCAGGACATTTTTACGTGCATGAAGACTAGACGGCAACATGTGATTCAGTGGAATGATTAAACGGGCAATAACAAACGAGCCAGAATAACACTTTCACTTTTGTTATTTTTCTGTGGAGTGCAAGTACACACTCCAAATGCATGACTACATGCTACTTTATTTATTTTATTATAAAATCATTATATATCACAGTAGGATAAGAATTACTTTAAAACTTAATTTTCAGTCACAGAAACACACAACCTTAGTCAACTCTAATATGTTTAGAAAAATCTCAATATTGTTTCAAAATACTGATGATAGTAAAAGTACAATAATGCACCATAATGATTGTGTAATAGTACACAATAAGATGGTATCTCTTGTGTTTTTAACATTTCAAATGAACAAATTTTTAAGTTATATTCTGGTTGAAAGATTAACCGATCATAGGGTGAGCCACATCTGCTCATTTCCACATTCATGCTATAACACAAAGTAATATAATAATAACAATAAAACACGGACTGTTTTCCATCTGATGGTTATATGAGGAGGGTGAAGTCCACTTTTTCGTTTTTCTTACATAAAGAGACTTGCTGTGCATTGTGTCTAATGTAATGTCTTCGTGTCCAAAAGGAATTGAATGTACTTATAATTTTCTTTTCATTTTACGTACACACTAAAAAAAGAAGATTAAAAAGACATAAAATCCTGCATGGACGAGAAACTGTGTGTAGGAAAAAGTCACTCGTGAAAACTTTTCTTCTTTTATCCTTTATTGAAACTCCAAAAGTTATGTTTTTCAATATCTAATTGTTTCTGTAAAGGATTAATGTATTTCACTTCACATCAAGGCAAGCCTTGATATTTTTTATTTTATTTTACAGTTTGCAACTAATAGTCATTGTATTGCAATTATACAACAACTTTTTCAATTTCAATTTATTGTTAATAGGATAAACCCTTGAGACAAACCATCTCATTTTCGAGGGTGTCCTAAAGTCAAAGGAGATCCTTCGACTTATATGGGCTGTCCACTGGCATTCAAAACAACAACAACAACAACAACACACATTTAGCTAACGAGCGGAAACAAACAGACTGATATCATGACACATTAAACACCAAACATACACCGATGAGTCACAAAATGCTCAGTTGGTGGTTCAAGTTCATTGTTTTTAGCAATAGATGCAATGGAGACCTGTTGTTGAGTACCACTGGTCAAAACGTTTTTAGTTGTGTTGTCACCAACAGGAGTGATTTGAAACTTGGAGTGAACCTGAAATACGACCTGCTGGATAACAATCGAGGTCCAGTGTCCAGTAATACAAATACCACATCACTCGTTTGTCCCTATGTAAAAAAAAAAAAAAAAAAAAAACATTATTATATAAGACAAAGTGACTGTAATCAATGAAAGTTTAAAGCATGCAATAACTAACTAATAAGACTGTGCACTATCAGACTGAACAAACTACACACAAAGAGATGCTAAATAGGAAGAAGTGCATGGATGACAGCAGGAGTTTGGTTACTGAGACGGGTGTTGTTCTCTGTTTACGAGCGCATTGAGATCACGGCTTCTCTTTCCATCTCTGCATGACTGACAACATCCAGTTGACATCTATCCACAAAGACCATAATACACACACACACACACACACACACACACACACACACACACTCACGCACACAGTCATTTCATTTTTATGAGGGAAATAAAATACTGTTTAATTTAGTTTCATTCTTGGTCACTTGGAGACATATTCCCGGAAAGTATCTGTCATTTTCTGCAAAACACCTGCAGGAGGAGATAGTTGGGGAATAGAGACCAGGTGGCCAGTGTCATGTGTTTCAATTCAGATCAATTTAAAAATAAAAAAAAGTGTGAATTAGTTTAGTAGGCAACAGGTTTTGTGCTGGAAGAATGGGGAGTGATATGGGATATTAAGCCCATTAGAGTTGAGGGGGGGGAAAACTCTCTGTGCAGATCAGTGTGTCTTGCTCTCCAGGCCATCCTGGCTGTGTATGCCAAGTGTGTCTCTCCTCTCTTCCTTGCACAAAAGGAAAAACAACTCCTGGCAAATGATTCCTTGTAGTTGACCACCTACAAGGCCAATGAAGCTGATTCTGAATCTATCTTATCAGATAATAGAGTTGGTCACTAAATAATAAACAAAGAACAAACAAGTTATACGTGGGTCAATAGCTGAGTGAGATAGTTTATTTTTGCAAAGATTTCGATTTCTTTTCAAAAAGGTTTCCACGAACACACAACCTTATTCATCATAATATGTTTAGGAAAATATGAAATATGTTAAGAATTCATTTGTTTACAAATCTAAATTTTGTTTCAAAATGCTGATGATAGTAAAAGTATAATAATGCAAAAATAATGATTGTGTATTAGTACAAAATAAGATGATATCTGCTGTGTTTTCAACATTTCTAATGAACACATTTTTAAGTTGTATTCTGGTAGCAATAAAATTTATTCTAAAATAAATAGAATAATGGTAGACGGCGACGGCAAGACAAATGCTGACCATTCACTGATTTCAAAGTCACAATCACATTTTGTCAATGTGATTATTTGGTTTGATTTTAATGCTAAGGTGAGAAGAGCTGCTGAACATCAGCAAATAAACTGTGTTGTGCCATTGATTTATCTGATCATAGGGTGAACTATATCTGGTCATGGCCAGATTCATGCTATAATATAATAATAACAATAACACGTGGACTGTTTTCTTTCTGCTGGTTATATGAGGAGGATTAAGATTCACCAGCCCGTCAAGGTGCAACACGAAGTCATTTCATTTTTATGAGGGCAATATAATACTGTTTTGGTCACTTGGAGACATATTCCAGGAAAGTATCTGTCATTTTCTGCAAAACACCTGCACAAGGAGATAGTTTGAGAATAGAGACCAGGTGGCCAGTGTCATGTGTTTCAATTCAGATCAATTTAGAGTAAAGCAAAAAAGATAAAAAGTGTGAATTAGTGACAAACAGGTTTTGTGCTGGAAAAAAGGGAGCGATATGTCATATTAAGCCCATTAGAGTTGGGGGGAAAAAAAGATTTCTCTCTGTGCAGATCAGTGGTGCCATGACACCTGCTGTCAGGAGCATTGAAGACCTTGTGTGTCGTGCTCTCCACTTGGCTGTGTGTGCCAAGTGTGTCTTTCACTGTCTCTCCTCTCTTCCTTGCACAAGAGGAAAAACAACTGCTGGCAAATGATTCCTTGTAGTTGACGGCCTGCTTGGCCAGTGAAGCTGATTCTCTGATTCTGATCTATAAGTTATCAGATAATAGTGTTGATCACGAAATAATAAACAGAATAAACAAATCGCAAGGGGGTCAATGACAAGTAAGAAATGCCAAGTAAGCCGAGTAAAATATATACATATATATATGTGTATATATATATATATATATATATATATATATATATATATATATATATATAAAAAACAATTTATTTATTTATTTATTTTACTTTTTTTTTTTTTTTTTTTTTACTTTTTTTGAATTGCTTATTTTTGCAAAGATAACCCAAAGGACCCAATGTTTTTCATTTTAGACATGAGCTGATTTAAGATATACAGAACTGACGGCAAGTACATAACCTATGCTATTTCTCTCACAAAGGAGAATAGAGACAAACGAACAGTATATTTACGACATTTAATTTTCAGTCATGTGTTCAAAACATTGGTTCGAATTACACAACGCACACAAAATAAAAAAAATCAAATCATGTACAGTGAAATAAGTACTCTAAATACATATATATATATATATATATATATATATATATATATATATATATATACATATATATATCGTTCATTCCCGATACAACAGACTGGTCATTGCTTTTTACATATAACTTCGAAGCAGGTCTTCAAAATTATTTAGGTTTGCCTTTACCTCTTGTTAGCATTCACAGTGAATGTAAGAATACAAATTTCAATGAAGTTTATAATACACTTAAAACATTTCAGATAACTTCACACTTCACATTGTTATTCAAAGTATATAGAAAAGTGCTAAAGCTGAAAATTATTATTACATAATTTACAACTCTATTCTATAGTACTTTTTTTGGTTCACATGTGCAATTGTGCTATACAATATGTACAGTTAAAATATGAAAAAAAAAAACATTCACATGATGAGGTGAAATACATTCAGTTGTTGACACTGTCGCCATAAGGCATTGGGGTTTGTTAAGTCTTTTCTGTAGGATTCTCAACGTCACCGGTCCTCAGCTTGTACTCTGGCTCCCATATATTCTGTCGACACAGGGGGCAGCTGCCAAACTCGTAGATGACTCTGGACAAACAGAGTTGACACAGACAGCGATGTCCACAGGGCAGAGTGATGCTGGCCTCTCCCACCATGCACACCACACAGTCGTCCACACTGCCTGGACGAGACCCAAAGAGACAAACCACCGTCACACATCGCCCACATAGAGATCAACTACGTCTTGGTGCAGCATGAACAGACTAAGTTTCAGACTAAATCACATTTGATTGTTGGTTGTCTCTCTCTTTCTCTCTCTCTCTCACTCTCTCTCTCTCTCTCTCTCTCTCTCTCTCTCTCCCTCTCTCTCTCTCTCTCTCTCTCACCTCTTGGGGCGTTCATGCCAGGAAGAGACACGCTCTCATCGTGACCCGAGTATCCAGGTGCAGGGCAGGACCGTCTGGTGCAGAGAAGTCCTCTTTTGTGTGAGCCTACATTGGAGGATAAAGTAGTAAATTAACTCACACTATATGGAACACTTGGTGCAAAAATGATTTTAGCATTGCCAGAAAATGGAAGAATGGTCAAAACAAGCAGCGACACAAAGGCAACCATTGCTGGAGTGCAGTGTGTGAACTCACCCAGCAGGAAGATGGATGTCGTCTGCCCATAGACGTCAATCATGGCCCACAGCGGTTTGCTGACGTCCACTCCTGTTTGTATCCGGCACTTCAGTGTCTTGTTCTGGATGTATATGGAGCCTCCATGAGACACCCACAACTCCAGCTCTGAGTCTGTCTGGCTGAAGAGTTCAGGCACAGGAGCAGCCCAGTGACCAGGACAGTCAGTGAGGTCAGGAAAGGCCAAAGGGGGCAGCGGCAGCTGTCTGGCTGCTGGATCCACAGTGGTGAAGCCCACACGCAGAGCTCCCTCCCAGCGCTGTGCTGAACCGACCAACTTCAAGCGGATCTTCTCCCTGATCTTCACTGCACGGCTACTGAACACAAGGCCGTTCCTGAACGTGGTAGCTGCCCTCGTGGCCAGTCGAGAGCCTTGGCTCAGGGAGACCTTCTCACCCACAGCCTGGTCGTGGAAGCTCAGGGGTCCCAGGCAGGAGCTGTTGCACTGGTGTGACAGCTTCTCCTCAACAACTGCAAAGAGAGAGCGGGCACATGGATGAGTAAACATGTTTTTGTTTGGATCTCTGTAAAACTACCTACAACCTGATTGTTTTCACCAAAAAACTATGTTGCAAAAAAAAATTAAAAAAATTCTAGCAATCTAAAAACGTTTTAGATTAACTTGTGCTATCACACGGGATGAATTAAAGCTATGTCTCCATTTCAACAAAACGAATTTGTCAAAAGTGGCCAAGTTGTACCAAACAAATTAAATAAATGAACAATAAATCTTGCACACGAGTTAAACGGGAAAAAGTCCCTTATGCAGCTGGGAAAGCTTGTTTTCCCACCAAAAACGGACAGACCATAATCTCATCATCTCTGACAATAAACGTTGTTATCTTCCGTTGTTCTCACCAATTTTAAGCCCTTCGTATCAACAGGTAAATGACATGTCTTGACACATCAATGAAGTCAATAGTCTCAGTAATTCTGTTCAAAGGAAACTCGTTTCTCACCATTGCTGTCCTTTCTTTCCATTTCCAAGGGTTGGACACATTTGCTGTTCATGTCTTCACAGATGATGTGTGTGTCTCATGTGTCTCGCTTTTAATGCCATCGATAAGGTAGGTCGGCTGGATGGCTTGGTGCACGGTTGTAAACAGTGGGCAGGGCCATGTGCATGTGAGGGACTTACCAGTTTGGTTTCCAGTAAATCACAGACTTTGGAGCAGCAGAGACGTACGGTTTGGGATCAGGTGACGTGCATTAATTTGCTTTTCTGAACAAAATAAATTGTAAAGCATTATATTACATACCGAATAACTGATGAGGTTGCAATTTACAGGATTCATGGTTGGTAAAAGGGTGGAAAATACAACACAAATGAAAGAGTCAAAGGAAGTCTATCGAAAGAGATGCCTAGAATTGGAACATGAGATTTTCACTCATGGTTGTTTGCTTTATATGTGGCCGTGGTATAAAACTGAGCACTTGTGCAGGACATAACCCTGCCTTCACCTGAGGAGAGCTGGGAAAGACGACAGCAGCCCTACAACCCTGACTGCAGGACAAGCAGAAGTAGAAAATGAATGAATTCATTTCAGTCATTACTAATAAGGGTAATAAAACAAAAAGGGCCTTTTTATGCGTGACAGAAAGTCTGTCAGGAAAGACTTGGAGGCGTAAAGAAGAGAAGAGACGAAAACAAGGACAGGGGAAAAGATGCAACTCACGGAAAAAAGGACAGAATTAATTGAACCAGAGTGGAGTAAGAATCAGAGGACAATTTTGCTAAATGTGTACTGAGGCAGCTGCCGTGACAAGCGTGTTTTCAGTTCAAACAGCAGCCATGCTACCAAAGCAGCACCTCGACAACTGCGACTCTATTATAGTATGAGGAGTAAAGTCAAAGCAAAAAAGTCTTAAAGAGAGGGAAATGAAGAGGAACGAAATGATATCAAACTCACACACACACACACACACACACACACACACACACACACACACACACACACACACATATATATATATATACATATATATATATACATATATATGTATATATATATGTACACACACACACATATATATATATATATATATATATATATATATATATATATTCACACACACACACATATATATATATAAATTCAACACCTTAATCTTGGTAAATTGCTTCTCAGATAAGATGTGCTGTTGTTGTTATCTTAACAGACATAGTTTTAATGTTTTGTTTGATTTAATATGACAAACAATCCACTTTAATGTGTCAGCAAGAAGCAGACGTGACTGTAACAATAAAAGTTTAAAGCTGACTGGAAATAATTGATGAGAGCATTCGGTACACTATCAGACTAAATAAACTCTATGACAGCGAAGCAGTGGATAATGATTGGATGACATCCTGACTGGTTATCTTATTTTGGATCATTGCAGCCCTGACATTTAGAAAGTGTGGGTGTGTCTCTGTTTACATTAAGATTGAGATCATGGCTTCTGCTTCCTTTTCTGCATGGTCGATAACATCAACTAATCATTTATCCACAGAAATCTCACCAAAACAAACTTTCAGTTGAGCATTTTCCTTGAAAGGCTCAGCGCACAACTCCTGTTGTCGGTGTTGTGCATCCCAAGTTCTTTCTTCCCCCTTCTGGAGCCACTGCCCTCCTCCCCCTGCCGAGGAAGGAACACTGCTTGGTGTAAATGATAAGCTAGCATGCTAAAATGGAATGCTAAACCCGAGGCAAAGTTAGGCAATTAGTAAAAGAATCGATGAATTCATTTATTGAATTATTTTTTGGCGCACATACGTCGTAAAACTACGACATCTAGTGGTGAACTCATTTTGATCGTAGCCGCTCTCTGTCTATTAAACCTTATCTTATCAGTCCTTGAGTTGATCATTAAACCGGGTGGCTCAAATCCGGGTAGAAACAATTAACAGTGTTTTTAAAGGGGCAACACATGCTCTTCATTTTGAATGTGACTTTATTGGTATTGAACTGGATTGAGATGAATTGGATTGCTAGCAACAAAAAGGTTTGCTTTTTCAAAACACTCAAAAAGGAGAGCACAGTAGACAGACAGACAAGAATGTAATGATCATGTTTATCTTCAGAATTATTTTCCAATCAAACAATAAGTACAAAACATTGGTTACCTTGGTCATTTTACAAAAATAAAGATTTAGATTTTCAAACACAGTTGATGCAACTGTAAATACAACATACTTGTCACACATTTTAAGCAATGTCCTTTTAAAATAAATACAGTATATAATTATGCAAAATAAATAATATAAATATGAATGTGTTTATCAAAAGTCACAGTAACCTCAAGTTTACAAAACATTTTTAAATATTTTTTCATGTGCTGCACATTATGTACTATGAAAATTAAAAAAACAAAAAAACAAAAAAACAATGTTCACATGATGAGCTGAAAGGCGTTCAGCTATTGCAACAGAGCTCAGCTCCGCTCAGTCTTTTCTGTAGGACTCTCAACGTCACCGGTCCTCAGCTTGTGCTCTGCCTCCCATATATTCTGTCGACACAGGGGGCAGCTGCCAAACTCGTAGATGACTCTGGACAAACAGAGTTGACACAGACAGCGATGTCCACAGGGCAGAGTGATGCTGGCCTCTCCCACCATGCACACCACACAGTCGTCCACACTGCCTGGACGAGACCCAAAGAGATAAACCACCGTCACACATCGCCCACATAGAGATCAACTACGTCTTGGTGCAGCATGAACACACTAAGTTTCAGACTAGATCACATTTGATTGTTGGTTGTCTCTCTCTCTCTCTCTTCCTCTCTCTCTCTCTCTCTCACCTCCTGGGGCGTTCATGTCAGGAAGAGACAGACTCTCAGCGTGACCCAGGAACAAACCCTCAGGTGAGTATCCAGGTGCAGGGCAGGACCGTCTGGTGCAGAGAAGTCCTCTTTTGTGTGAGCCTACATTGGAGGATAAAGTAGTAAATTAACTCACACTATATGGAACACTTGGTGCAAAAATGATTTTAGCATTGCCAGAAAATGGAAGAATGATCAAAACAAGCAGCAACACAAAGGCAACCATTGCTGGAGTGCAGTGTGTGAACTCACCCAGCAGGAAGATGGATGTCGTCTGCCCATAGACGTCAATCATGGCCCACAGCGGTTTGCTGACGTCCACTCCTGTTTGTATCCGGCACTTCAGTGTCTTGTTCTGGATGTATATGGAGCCTCCATGAGACACCCACAACTCCAGCTCTGAGTCTGTCTGGCTGAAGAGTTCAGGCACAGGAGCAGCCCAGTGACCAGGACTGTTAGTAAGGTCAGGAATTGCCAGGGGGGGCAGCGGCAGCTGTCTGGCTGCTGGATCCACAGTGGTGAAGCCCACACGCAGAGCTCCCTCCCAGCGCTGTGCTGAACCGACCAACTTCAAGCGGATCCTCTCCCGGATCTCCACTGCACGGCTACTGAACACAAGGCCGTTCCTGAAGGTGGTAGCTGGCCTCGTGGCCAGTCGAGAGCCTTGGCTCAGGGAGACCTTCTCACCCACAGCCTGGCTGTGGAAGCTCAGGAGTCCCAGGCAGGAGCTGTTGCACTGGTGTGACAGCTTCTCCTCAACAACTGCAACATGCTTCTTCTTAAAACCTGCAATTAGGAGTAACAATTAAAAGAAATATCTACATAAATATACCTAGCTTTGTGTATTTGCAAGTAAATTATATAAATAAAAAAACGATTTATCTCCGTTTCATGATTTCTCCCATCAATAAAGTCAAAAGATTTCTTTTTAAAGTACAAATAAAGTTCATTTCTCACCAGTGTCGTCCTTTGCCATCTTCAAGAGCCTAACACTTCTTTTCTTCATATCTTCATAGACGGTGTGTGTGTCATGTATCTTGCTTCAAGTTCTAGTGCAGTGAAAGAGGCGTGTCGGCTTCCAGTCATAGTGCACGTGGTGTGTGTCAATAAACAGCCACATGGGAGGGAGGGACTCAAAAGCTCTGGAAAAATACCAGTGTTGGCAGTGTTCAGCTTGGCTTCCTGTAAGTCTCTGAGTCATGCCATTGAGACGGTATCTGTTTGAAAAAAAGACATCCATGACAAAGCTTTGCATTCAAACTGAATAAATCTTGAGCTCATACTGCTTTTCCCCTCTCGTACACTTATTGCAGAGTTACTGAAGAAGTCTGAAGAAAGTGCAGGTGGACATGCTAACATGGCAATACTAAAATACTGACACTAAGAGGAAAGGCTGTTTTGCAATTCTTCAATTAAAAACTCCTTTTAAAGTTCTGGACAAACAGCTTGGCTGTTGAACTGTGAGTGTTTTGAAGGCATAAAATCAAAGATATTAAAAATTGACACTGGGGGAAAAACTGAAGCATTAATTAAGTACAATGTTGAACTGAAGTCAGCCTCGTTTAACATTTCCTTGGCTTCCTGTGTTTCTGGGTCTTTAAAACGTTTCTACTCTCTTACACCATGAGTTAAAGTTAAGATGGTCGTATTCCAGACAATTTAACGCCAGGGAGACTTAACAAGGGAAATTTCCCCACTCTTCTTACTGGGTCAGACACTGGTTAACAATGTTATTGCTAGGGGGGGGGGGGGATCCTTGATTGCTTCATCATCATGTTAAATGAGGTGGCGAGCTTCCCGTGTTGCGCCGTAGCCGCCACTGAACAGAAAGCGTTTCGTCTCAGTGTATGGAATGGAAGATTGAACCACAACAAAGTCAAAGAACAGGATCACTAATATTTCATGACAAAGAAAGATCCAATTGAACGTGTAGTGTATTTACAGTACGGTGATAGTGTAGACTTTGTAGTCACTCACTAAGTAATTTTAAGAAACGTGTTGTCTTCCCTTAACAATGCTCAAGCCTATTCTGTTTCACCTTAGTGTATTATGTTGCTAATGCATGAAGAATCTCTCGAAAAAAAAAGAAAAAAAAAGAAACAACCTCCTTTTTCACAGGGTCCGTACAGCGGCATGATCTTACATCATGGAAAATACCACCTCCTAGACACTCTGATATCCTGTTACTTTGTTCTGATGATAATATAAAACATTGTGGCTGAAAGAAATTCCTTCTAATCATGTGACAGGATGTGGCCATAAATGGAGGTCCTGGAATTGCCTCATCAGCATTGGAAAGTTTTGAGCTCCTTCCTCCCTTAAAGTTCAAGGCCTTTTTTCAAAGCTTCAAATCACTCCTGTCATGTGTGAATGTGGGGAATTTCAATCTCAGATGACAGTGTGTCTTGGGGTTTTTACGTAAAAACATAGTATGTATAAGGAAACCATGTGCCTGCAGCTGACTGTAAACATTAGGAAAGAATTCATCAAACACACGAAGACTCAAAAAATGAACAGTAATCAATGTATGCATATCATATACATCACATGTCACTGCATTGTCAAGGGACGGTTTCATGTTTTTTGTTTTGTTTTAAAGAGTAAACTTTTTTAATTTAACCTTCCTGATTGAATATTTTCTTCTTTTTTTTTCTTGTTAAAGAAAAAGTACACAGCATATATAGTTTACCGCAAAATTGCTTACTTAATGCTTGTATTTGGAATCTGACAATTATTGTATATTGTATGAACAGTTTCTATGTTCAAACCAGGAATAAACAAATGCTGCATATGCTTTGTATGTGACAAACAGTATGACACAAACACCACAGCGGTACAAAAACACAAAGTGGAGCTTGTATACTGTAGCGGACTGTAGCGGATGTTTCAGCTCATGTATTTTGCTTTAAGTGTCTCCAAAAAAACATAACAAGATATTGAATCAGATGAAACAAATGAACCTAATGTAAAATAAATAATTGTTTCAAAGCAAAAGTGCTCAGTTACTTGTCTTCCTGTTACAGTTTTGTGTACTAAATTTGTCAAATAGCTGTGATTATACATCCCAAAGACCCATTTTAAAAAACAGCCAACATCAAACTCGGTCAAAAGTTACAATACAATAAAGATGTTTTTCAGTAGTTTGCACGACCCTTCAGTATTGTAAACTGTTGCAAAACATCCCAGCTCAGCTGTCACGTCGTAAATAACATCATAACAACGTACTTTACCACCTGAAGTGAAAAGTAATGACTCACATTCCAGAATAAGGGCGAGTCTGTGAGAGCTGATTTGAATTTCCGGGTCCATCCAAGAGAGTGTGAGTAGTTTATAGTGTATACAGTCTAGTTTATTGGCTTCCATATCGTGTCATATCTCTCACACCCAAATCGAAAGTAAATTCCACTGCACATACAGTTCTCTATTTACAGCTTCCCAAAACTGTCGCCCTGCTTAAACTGAAGCTTTGTTGAACCTTCTGTATATTGGACTGCAATTTTAACAAAGGCAGCAATGCGACGGCCTCAAATAGTGGAGTGAACACCTGACTAAGGTTTCCTCAGTCTGAACAAGTCGAATATATTTATTATTATTCAAATACCTCTCATCAGCATAAAGTCAGCTATGACTCATATGATGGGAAACAGTGCTTCTCTGTTTTGAGGTTACAATGAAGAAAAGCAGATGATGGTAAAATAAAATAAAAACAGATGAATGTTTTTTTGGTAAATGTCACAGTGTCGTCGCAAAATGTACTTGGCTTCCTCCAGCATGCTTGAGCCAGCAGCTCTTCTGGGGTTCAGCCCCCTCTGCTCCACCACTCTTGGTCAGACATGGCAGGCCATCAAATGGGGAAAAAAAAAATCAACTTGTTCCCACTCCACCTGTTCAAAAAACTATTAATCTGCTGCCTGCCAATGAAAAGCTCGCCCCTCACAGAGGGGCCAATAGGAAGACATTGCAGCTGCGAGACCCCGGCCAATCCCTGGCTGCATTCTAATGCGGGCCCATCTCTTTCACGGTGACACTTCATTTTCAGATCCTACTTATTTATGATGTGTAAGGGGGGACCTGAAGGAAGGACAACACTGAAATCTGCGTCTGGGGGGCAAAGTTGTGCAGGACTTCAGATATGGGATTATCGGCGAGAACAAGAGCTGAGGGGCAAGAGTGAAGTCTTGACGTGCTTCTCCGCTGCCTCCTGATGTGGAGGTCACTTTGGCAAAGGACGGGAATTTAACTACTCACCTTGCTCTAAATTGTCACTGAGCTGCTTGGGGAGGGGTCGACGTTTTCTTTCCAGACCATATCGGATGTGTTACTGAGACCTGCAGGCAGAGTCAAAGAACAACCCATGGATCCCAACATCCAGGGGTCTTTCCTGTTCAACAACGGCCTGAACCAGTTCCCCACGGACCTCAAGGCCCCAGTGTGCCAGTACTCGGTGCCAAACTCTTTCTACAAGCTCAACCCGGGCCTCAACAGCCAGCTGCCGCCGGGGACCCCTCACGGGATCAGCGACATCCTCAGCCGCTCCATGGTGGGGATGGGCTCCGCAGGCACCACCACCACCCTGCTGTCCGGATACTCCACCATGAGCGGCTTCGGACCCTCCGTCACCAGCACGTCCGTGTACTACAACCGAGACTACAACTCCAACCTGGGAGGATTCTCCAAGCCGGGAGCCGAGTGCACCATGAAGAGCCGCGGTGTGAGCTGCTGGGCGGAGAGCAGCTGTGACTGGAGAGGAGCAAGGCAGCAGTGCTCCAACAGTGAGTCAGCATCCACCGACACAGACATCACACCCTCTCAAAGCCTCTGTCAGAGCACTCGTAATAGAAGAGACTCACCTGGACAATAGAAAGATTTTTGATGCTGACGCATTGCTAGAAAACATCATCCATCCGTTCGACTTTGTCTGGCAACTTGGTGCAAATTGGATAAACATGTCAATTTTATTGTAGGTTTACTGCTGATGTTTTCAGTTCGAGTATCTTGTCTTCAGCAGCAGCCCTAAACCATGGTAGTAATAATGATCAGAAAAAATGTAATATATAAAATTCTGGTTGACTTTCCTACCCAAAAATTTGGCAAAAACATCCTGCATAAAACGCTGCGTATTCTGAATGACATTTGAAGGTGCCAGTAACCTGTCCATGGTGGAATATCTGGATCTAGAAATTCCCATGATTACAGTTCCTTAAACACATCACAGTTCCCAGGTCTTAAAAAACTATTAATCAAATTTGGTAGAGGGATTTAATATTGTGTTTATCAAAAGGTGCAGACGGGACAAAAATAGAGAGGGTGAGGTATTTTGAATAAATGTCAGTGATAGGTGTGGACGATGGTGCAGTTACAGTTGACAATAAACGGTTACATAAAGTGCCTAACCAGTGACATGTCATAATAATGCAATCAAATGAGATCTGTTGGATTGTTTTGTTTGCCGGGAAAAAAACAACTATTTTATCTTCTTCTTTTTTTTTTTTTTTTTAAATGTATACAGTATGCAGATATTCATTTCTTCTAACCCTACCGTTCTGTTGATGCTCTCAGGCGGGGTTCCTCTGGGAGACATGTCTGCCAGAAAGAAGCACACCAGACCCACTTTCAGTGGGCATCAGATATTTGCTCTGGAGAAAACATTTGAGCAGACAAAGTACTTGGCCGGGCCTGAGAGAGCGAGGCTGGCTTATTCTCTGGGCATGACGGAGTCACAAGTCAAGGTAAACAGACACCATGGCGACACCAATACTGTGACAATATTGCTTATATGCATTATGTGGTATACAATGAATAAGGTGACTTCTAATTGTAGTTGTGCTTTTGTTTTGTTTTTTTGCTGTTTGTACGAACTGCATGATGGCATGATGCAGACCAGGGGTAGGCAAACTTTTTGACTGGTGGGCCAAAATGAGTTCTAAAATTTGACAGAGGGGCTGCAGCAGCAGATGGATGGAGTGTTTTGGTGACCCACCTCATAGGAGAAAAAATGTATCATAGGATATGTAGAAAACATGTGCTGTAACGTCTGTTAAAAATTAACAAAGGCATTACAATGAGGCATGTCTTAGAAGCCCCACAGTATTTAGCTCTTTATTGAAATGACTCGTAAAACACTGAACAAAATGAAAGAATTACAGCATTTTTATTATCATTACTATTATTATTTTTTAAACTTACTATTATTATAATTAGTTCAAGTTCTTAGTTCAGGTTCCAGATCAAAAAACTTAACGGGCCGCATATGGCCCCCGGGCCGTAGTTTGCCTATGCCTGATGAAGGCTAATCTGTGGCGTCGTTGGAAAGTGTCCACGAAAACAGAATAATGGGTCAGGTTTGCCACTGTATGACAAAATTAAGGAACACGTTCACGCAAAGTGTCGAGGTTAACGCTCCAGCTGCTCCGCTCAGGTTTGGTTCCAGAACCGACGCACCAAGTGGAGGAAGAAGAGCGCCACGGAGCCCAGCTCCACGCAGGCCGGCCACGCGGCGGGCCAGAGCGGCGAGGCCTCGGAGAACGAGGTGGAGGACGAGGAGTACAACAAGCCGCTGGACCCGGACTCGGACGACGACAAGATCCGCCTGCTGCTCCGCAAGCACCGCCGGGCGTTCTCGGTGCTGCGCCTCGGCCCGAACCACGTCTGACAATCTCTCAACTCGACTTGCGCGCGTGCAATCGGTAATTAGTGACGCACTTCCTCACTCGCGCGACCCCGGCAAGCACGTGCGCATGCTCAAATTATTGTTTGTATTGTTTTGTTTTGTTTCGATGTTTAAAATAAATAAATAAATAAATGAATAAAAAAATAAATAAAAAGTTTATTCGGTTCTTATTTAATTGTGCATGCGCAGGAGGAACGCAGCAGTTTGTAAATATCAGTATAAGATCAGATATACGTTAAGGTAAAAAAAAAAAAAAAAATGTTTTGTGTTGTTTCCCCAAATGTGTGTGTATGTGGATTGGGATGAATTGCATTTTTTCTTCTTCCTCTTTTTTTTAATAAATGGGATTATAAAAATGCATGATAATCTACCAAAAATAAAAAAAGCTGTTGTTATTTTGGTGCTTATTAAAAGTTGCATCATTTAACAAAACCGCTTATACTGATTACTGTACTATATTACTGATACACTACAGAGTAGTATTACAAAATATTTTACATAATTAAGACGTACATGATGATACATTATGATTTCTATTGATATCAGACCAAGGGGATGTAATGCAGAGTGCAGGATTTTGAGTGTCCAGGTAAACAACCTATCCCTGATAATGTGTTAGCTTTAAAAAATGCGCCGCAGGGCACACAATGCAATTCTTTTTAGTTAACTCTTATTGAACTGCCATGTCAAATGAACCACCATATTTAAATTTTAAAAACGCAGAAAAGAAGTACAAAGGTCAAAGGTTGAGACCTCTGTGATTTACCCTGATGGTCAGTCTTAATTGGAGACAATGACCCCTGCAATCCAATTCAATGTTAAATCAATACCAACAGACATCCTTATTCACATGTTAGGCTCAGTGAGCGTCCTTATGGTCCAGAAAGACAAACTGACAAATCTGGAGGCTGACAGTGTTAGGTTACATTGGTTCATTTTATTTTTATGTTTTATCATTAAAAACACATTGCTTTACACCCCTTACAAGAATGATGCAAGTATTTCTAAATGATAAAAAGCAGTCGTCATAAAAATACGTTTTATACTCGCTTCTGACTGCGTGAAAATAACTATTAAAGGAACGTGAAATCCAACAGGGTTTGTTGTGAAATTTTGCAGTACATGCATGGTGTCCATGTGCACAATTTTTTTTAATTTATTATTATTATTATTATTTTTTATCAAAGTGTGGTTTAAATAAGCAAGGCTTTCAATTGTTGTCAGTTGTCAAAATTGCTCCCAGTATGAAGGCAGGAATTCAAAGTGAACAAGCGTCAGTGTCAGGCATCCTACTCAACCCTTTTTTTTTTTGAGTGAAACTGGATTAGGGTGATGCACAGACAGGTGTGACTCAAATACATTGCTAAGAAATTACTGTGGTTGATCCCAGAAGACAAAGTTGCCCGACATGTGTTACAACATGAGCTGAGCATGCTGATGAATCAATAAGGAGACAAAAGTTATTATGGCATTTATTTTTTTTATTATTTAAAAAAGAGATATATTAAAATCATATAGTGTTTGACCAGTTTATCTAAAGGTAATACTGGCCACGGAATACACTTTGCTCCCAATTGCTAGTTTCACTAATTACAAACCAGTATGGATTGGAACAGACATTTGCACTTACATTAATCTTGTTAAGGTATAGTGCCAGCCACGCTGTACAGACATGACCAACATTCCAAACTTGGTATGACTATCAGGACATTTATGCATGAAAACACATATTTTTTTTTATATATATATATGTATATATATATATGTATATATATATATGTATATATATATATATATATATATATTTATATATATATATATATATATATATAGAGAGAGAGAGAGAGAGAGAGAGAGAGAGAGAGAGGGAGAGAGAGAGAGAGAGAGAGAGAGAGAGATTTTGTATGAACAATACAAAACACAAAAATAAAAAGAATATCCCCGAAACCTTTCTCATGTTTGTAACTACTTTATGAGTGGATGTACATTTGAAAATAAAAAGAAGAATCTAAGTCTTTCAATTTAGTTATAATTAAAAACAGATCAAACAAAAACAATCTAACCAATAATGTACATGTCAAAAATACATCACAGACCTGGTGCTAGAGATTATAAGTGCTATAAAATAGCATAAGAATTCCATGAAACACACAAGCAAAACAGTGCTTTCTGTGTTGTATGTGTGCACACGTGTAAAAAACAGGATTTTGCAAAATTCAAGTGTAGCTATGTGATGGAGACACTTTCCAGAAACACAGTTAAACGTAAACATGCAAACAGTGTAATTCTTTTGGCAATGAAATCAGGTGGATGCTAACCAGAACCTTGTGGAAATGTCTTGATAACTTCTCTTTGTGACTTTCAAAAACTGAGAACATTTACAACTTATAGATTATAGCTATAATGTGCAGCTATCACAGACAAAAGTGCCTATTTATGAACACAAGTTTTACAGACAAAGTCCTCCTGCAGCCATCACAAGCGACACAGAACCATTTGGTCTCGCTTTACAGCGTGGATACGTGTCCACTGGATAGTGTCTTTTCTACATTTGCATGTTAAAGTCATGACAGCGATTGATTAAAATCACTCGTTTTTCGTTTTGTTTTAAATAAAGACATGATGGGTGGAGTTGGTGCAGTTACAGGAGGAGGCTACATTTGAGAAAATACACAAACTGAGATAGAAGCATCCTTTAACATTTGGTGCTCTTCTGTAAAACTGTTATAATAAGCACCTTAAAAACAAATGGCATACCAATAAATGGGATAGAATACATGATTAGAATTTGTTATGAAACCCACTGTGTAATTTTGGGTTCAAGTTGCTAAATGTTGGAGCCTCATCATTAAGTTTTGACTGTCGCTGTGTTCAATAAAGAAAGCCTTATAAGGCTGTTGAGCTCTTTATTCCTAATGCACTGAAACTGAGGTATTTATTGATTGATTTACTCATTAATGCCAAAGTTGGGCTTTATCTGACTCTTAAGCGGTTTCTTCCTTTCTTTATTTTTTCAAGACACTGCAACTCAAATTACCCTAATAAGACAAAGATCTACTTGTGCAAAAACATGTTCCACACAAAGTCTCTACATTGCTATCTGGTCACATTCAAAAAGCACTGTCTGTGGCTGCGAGCAGGACTTAGATGGAGTTCTCCGATCAGAGAGCGAGTGAAGTCTCAGAAAGTACCGAGTGAAATTATCAGGTCACCGCAGGTGTGGTTTCAAATGAGAGACCAGGGACAGTTTGGAGACCCTGGGCTGGATGGAAGGTGAGCAGGTTGTGCTGGGAAGTTACCCTTGTGATACTGAGACTGTGGCAGAGCTGTGGGAAGACAGAGATTCAGAGTCAGCATTCACTTCTTTGTAAAAAACTAAGAAACCACAACACAATTGATTGTAAAATCTGCTGAATCATCTCAGAGGAGTTTTGCAGAAATGTCTGCCTTGTGTGAGTAAGATTTAGTAGCATCTTATTTTTAGAAAGGCTGTTGGCATTCTGCAAACAATGTTAACCCTCTATAGGGGTGGAAGACAACTTTTCATGAGTCTTTAGGCTAAATCAGAGTTAAAAAGGTGTCCATACACAGTTCCTCATTCAAGATTTATTTTGAAATGTGTATGTCAAAAATGATAAGAGAATAATGTTGAAGTCATCGGAACAATAATTTCCTTTTGTGCATTAAAACAAACTTCTCATTAGTATGTGGCACTTAGAGGTTGCATGTTTGTGCCTTAATGTTAAGGGACTTCCATCCACACGGTCACACACAGAAGCTACCTCAAAACAAGTGGGCTTGCTTTCAATCGAAATTAAAAATGGTTATTTCTAGTAAATTAAAACACTGTCCGCCAAGAAAATTACCAACTACATTACACTACATTTTTTCTCTTTAAAAATTCAGATCAATAGGGCCCATTAAATTGTTTTGTTTCATTTTGTTTACAGTGAGCCTCAATAAACTGATTTGTTTAGCCAGTCACTGAGTAACTCAGTATGAAGTCAAAAAGAAGCAAAGTTCAAAGAAGTTCTCTCACTGGGTGGATGAGACCACCGTGCAGGGCTCATAAATACGCCATCTATTCCTGAAGGAACAGCGACTTAAAAAGGCGGTGCAACGAAATCATGGCCGTAAAAATGCCAATACGCCGTCTGGGCACCAGATCCATGTCCCTCCCGCTGGCAAGCCTTGCTGTAATTAATGAAAAGCAGGGCGGCGGTGCACTTAGTGTGTAGATCATGGAGAGGATCTAAATGACATAGATCAGTGACAGGGGGGCAGCGAGGCTGTTGGTGTGACTGCGGCGGACACAAAGGAGAGGCCGTGTCCCGCGGCCTCTTCATCTTAGTTCATATCTCCTCTCCAATGGCCTGCCGGGGCTTATTGCTCTCTGGGGAGCGCGCTGAGATTGCTGCCCCTCGCACTTGCACATTGGACATCCCCCCCCCTCCACATCAACCTCCCCCCGCTCAGGTTTGTCACAAAGACACGTACATCTTCAAGCTCAGACAGCGACGCGCATGCCGCCACGCGCTCTTACCATGAAGAGGGATCCGAGTCAATGGTCGTTTGTCTCCAGCGAGAAGAAGAAGAACACCGGCTACAGGAGAAGCACAAGGAAACAGTGGAGTTATTGAACGGGCCCGACGCAATTAGAACGAGACGCAATCGGTTTATCGGCGTCGGGATTCAAAAGGAAATTCAAAAGTGCTCGCGCGAAAGTGCCAACGGTCATCAATGCTGCAATTATAAGGAAGAAGTCGGTGAGGGAGTTCAGTTCCTTTGAATATCAGAATCAGATGCCGGTGCATTGTCAACAACAGAATGCTTGATGCACTTTGAGTGTGCAACTGTTACCTTATGGTCTCCCATGCAGACGTTAGAGCCCACTGTGTTGTAAACGACGCTCTTCTCCCCATCTTCGCTCTGAAAAGAAGGATTTACATCTCTAAGAATCTGCAGGCAGGTGCTTGGAGATGGAGGAGCAGCGACATTTTACCACTAAGAGTTTTTCAGCAACACCCACGGCATGTTAATTTCTAACATCGATTTAGCTTAAATCCAACTTTAAAAAACAAATTTGCCCCAAAAGTAAGCCTTTTTCAATCAACTGTATACAGGATCAATACGGACACTTCTTGAATATTCACATCTATTTTATTCTGTCAGAGTTGCAATAAAAGTTTTTTTTTTGTTTTTTTTTAAAAAGCTGATTTTTTTTTTGTTGGTGTGACAGTGTGACAGGACGCCTTCACTGACCTTGCGGATGAATTTCTGTGCAGAGTGTGACATGAGGATACGATCACACCAGGCGGGACAGCGGGTGTTCATGTACTGCGTGGGTTTAGTGTACTCTTCACTGTAGGGGTAGCTGAAAGAAGCAGCGCATGTCAGACACACTGGCGGGAGTGGCAGTCCTCCACTGACGGGATTCTGATCTCATTTACTGCCCTACCTGGGCGGAAATTTTATGTCCTCTTCCCGGACAACATCATCAAAGGCAGCGGCTTCTTTATCATATTTCAAAAGCTGTAACATGGAAAGCCAATATTGGTTTGGGGACGCGTGACACAGTGAAACGAAGCACAGGCCACTTGGCGAGGGTCCAAAAACATATTTGCCACGAGATGACTCTTCCACCGATGGGATTTTCCTAAAGTGTAGTGACTGCAAGGTCACTGTCACTCACTGCTTTGCCGTTGTCCTCCCTGAAAAACGCCTGATGCAGGTAGGCGAACAGCTTCTCCTCGATGTGGAGCAGCACCTGCGGGTGAAGTGAGAACCAAATGAGACAGAATGACACAAAGAGTCGGCCGATGTCCTCCCCAGATCGGCTTTTACAGAAGAGGATTAGGGCCACAAGAAAAGAAAAAAATTAAGATGGATTTTTTTTTTGTTCAAGTTTCCAATTCGAGAACAAAGTTTTAGTAAAGTATAGGGAGTATAGTAAGTTGACATAAACAAAAAAATATATATTTATTTGCGTTGACATCATGCACGAAATTTCTACTTTATTTACAAAATTTTGCCTTTTTTACGTTGACATTATTCACAAAATTCCTCTTTTTACGTCGACTTTTTTTTCACGAAATTTTGACTTTATTCACAAAATTTCAACTTAAAACTCGAAATGAAAACTTGAACAAAAATCTCCTTCCAGGAATATTTTTTTCTCCTTCTGTGGCCCAAGTCCTCTTTCGCAAGTTTTACTTACTTGGTGGTCGTTGTCTTTTTCCTCCCAAATCATTCTCTCCACCTCATCGCTGCTGCTCTTCTTCACAGTCTGCGCCTCCGCTGACGTAGACAAGTGCTGCCGACGGCAGGTCAAAAGTGGGGGAGAGCGTCAAAGACGGCGGCAGCCGAACACCCGAACTTCAGGAAATTGATCTTATTTACCTGAACCAGATTCTGCGTGTCCAGACGGAAGTTGAAATCTCCAAACAGGAAAAAAGGCAGTGTAGGAGGAGTGCAATGGCCGTCTGATATCCTGCAATGAGAACATATTCATGTCACGTTGTCTATGCGTGTAGCGTCGTGAGTGTGGACCTGACAGTTCAATGATTCATTTGCAGAACGTATTAAATAACCGGGCAGGGGAATTTTAAGATTGGCTGCAGATACAAACAATAACGATAAAACAATGACTCAGGGTGATTAAACCCAAACTGTACAAAATACAGTACAGGAGATTATGAAATTTTATGTCAGCATTTACAACTTGTCATAGTTATCGCGCCACGCTCCAAATCTGACCTGTTGATGACGTGTCTGAGAGCGTTTTTGCGGATAGCTGAGTAAATGGAAGGGCTGGAGTTACAGGCAATAAGGTTGGAGGCATCGTGGAACAGGTGGACGTTTACCAGGTCGAGGCCTCTGGAACACACACACACACACACACACACACACACACACACACACACACACACACACACACACACACAAGCAAGGTTTCATTACCTCAAGGGTGATAATGCCTCAAACGCTAAAGATATGTAAAGCCCTTACAGGAAGCTGGGCACGTGTTTCTTCTCGTGAGCAGTATCGCAGTATCACTTACATCATCTTTTAAGAAAACACTAGCTGAACTTTGGCAGGCACCGCTGTTGAGTATTTATCGTACACACACACACACACACACACACACACACACACACACACACACACACAGAGAAACACACTTACATATACAGTATATTGTATGTCATATATGTTGACATACTGACACAAGGGCTCATAGGCTGAACTGCAGACTCCCACAGGACACCTCCTCTACTGGTCCTCTATCCAACAAACTGTCACACGTTATTTTTACTATTCACATTTTAAATAGAGTCAATTGCTATACTCTCTTCTTGACAAGATGTTATTTTTCTTCTATTTTAATAGTTACTATGACATGGTGATAGTGCTTTTGCAATTGCTGCCTAAAGATTTTGGAAGCCCTGTTTACAGTGTCACACGTTCAAGCTCAAGATTTATTTATCTCCAATGACTTCTAATGCACAGTTGCACTGTCAAATCTCCATTCTGCAGATTTTGATGTTGACTGATTTTGCTGTGTGTTGTGTTTTCTTCTTTGTCCCTGTTATTCCTCGACTTAAAGCACAAAGGGCTGCATAAGTAAATGCTGATTGATTGACAGTGTGATCTTCATGTGGAATATTTAGACAATTACAACTTCAAATAATTTGCATTCATTCTGACAAATGATCATAACGTACTGGCTTCCTGTTGATATCCTGTTCTTATTTCTTCCAAACGATTGTTTGCCAGGTTGTAGTTGCACACACCTTTAAGTGTGTGTTTAGTTGTCAAGCCTTTTTAAAATAGGCTGCTTTAAAAAGGTTTCTTCTCTTTGTTAGTTAAATCAGGAGTTTGTTGCTAATGCTGGATTTCCCTCAACTCACAGCTATGGTGTATTTGGGTACATACTGGTTGTGAATGATCCAGCGGGTCCTCATGAAGCCTTTCCTGGACCACTTGAACTGCAACAGAGACAAATTAGAGCGAGTCACTAAACGGCAGTATGTCGTGCCTTTGCAGGGAACCAACTGATAATCATTGATTTATACACATAATTTGTCTCATCTCCCTGTCAGAGCAGGCAGACACCCACAGCAGCCCCAGTAGACTCATTTGTCCCGACATCTCCCTTTGGTCCACACACACACACACACACACGAGCACGCACAAAAGCCGGCATACACAGATGTGCGCTCATGCATACTCACGTCAGGCCAGAAATTCTTTGGAAATTTTTCTTTTTCCACCGTGGTGACGCCATCCAGGGAGCCGAGATGCCTGTTCTGGCCCGCCACTTCTTTAAAATCCTTATCTGTTAGAGGCACCCAGCCGGTCACGGAAGCGTGTGAAGACGAAAAAAAGAGTGGGAAAACATGCAAACAGCGATCAATAAACTGGTGTTAACCTCATCAGAGCGGCATACGTGATGAGAGGATCTATAAGCGAGCCATTAGACTGTGTTTGGCAAACAACAATTTGTTTGGGGCCTGGCGGCCAATGGCAGCTGCGGAGGTTTATGGTTCTTCCATAAGCCCTTCTATGGAGCTTTTTCATGGCTAACGTGACTGGACTATGCAGCAGCAAAATGGAAAATGAGAAAAAAACAGCTCCAATCTAAACTCAGCTCCAGCGCTATCGCTCGTCTTGGAGAGGTGGACATAAAACTGCAGTTACCAAGAAGAACCCAGCAAAACTTCCCCCAAGTTTCTGGCCAATTAAGTGCAACTTTTTTACTCTATTGGCTGCACCGTTATATAAAAGGGTTACAGGGTACAGGCTGGAATAATAAATCCAACTACTTAATTCATGTTGGGAACAATGTGTTTTGTTTCTAGGGTGTACAAGCAAATGTCACATACTTTGGGAAGTGACAGTGGGACTTTGACGTTAATCTTTCCCCTTTCTGTCCTGATTTTACCTAATGACTTGGCTAATTAAGGCTGCAAACACGATCATAATCACATTTCTGTGAAATATGTGGAGCTGACGAGTGCAACGCTATGTGGAAGCGTCAGTCAAATTCTTCAGTATTGTTTGCGTGTAGGATCAGTATCTGACTTCCTGAGAACTTTAGACAAGAAGTGTTGAAATATGAAAAATAAAACAAGCTAAAGGGAAAGCACTGCTTTTTAGACAGGCTTTTGGTTCATCAGCTCCTGTTCCTTGCTTTTACATCTGTCTGTGTTTTCTTCCTTCCTTTTGCCTATGTGTTATATTGATGTATATGTTTTGTTTAATGGAAAGCACTTTGTGATCTCGTATCTGTGAAAAGTGCTATACAAAAAAAACTTTACTTCCTAACTTACTTACTGGAGGACAACAACCTGTTCAAATTCATTGTGAAGATGAGGTTTCTTTACCGTTAAAATCGTACTGACGGATGTTTTCAAGCGTCTTGTGGATGAAGTACATGCTGCCCAAAGCCTGCGTGGACAGAGGAACAATGTCATTAATTAGCACGCAACACAAGATCTTTATGTCAACTCATGCTGTAACCTGTAAGTCAAATGCAAAAGCATCGGAACCAATGAGCAGGTGAGAAGACAACAATAACAAAGATCAGTACGGAATTTGATATTTGAATATTTCCAGCAGAACTTTGAACTTTTGTAATCTAAGAAACTGACTTTAAACTCTAACAACATTACAGCGGTGGACGTGTTACATAATGAATAATACTCAGAAGTGAACCCCAGAAAAGAGGAGTGTAAGCTTTCTGTTTCTCCTGTATTAAACAGCCTGCTCCGGCCTTTCAGTGCAATGTTACTCCCTCAAAGACGCGTGAAACTTCAGACAGCACACGCGCACTTCAGCACCCAATCGCCCGTGACGCGGCGCTGACAATCTCTAATGTACTAACTGCCTGCTCCGCTGATCTGATTAATCGCGGTCCTCCGCGATCAATACAGACAGAAAATTAAAACAATTTAAAAGGTATTAAACAGCGGGGGGGGGGCGCTGTCTGCCAGCGCCGCCGCCGCCACGGCTGGAGGGGCCCAGGAAAAATCAGCCGGTGCTCAGAGGACTCGGGGCGTGACGGACCGCCGCGCACAAGAGACGCCCGGCGTGAGAGATCTCTCCCCGAAGACTTCATTTATCTCCGGTGCCAAAGTCACACTCAGTTAAGAAAATAGAAATGTCCCTCGGTTGTGTCTGCACAGACGCAACCAAGGAAATCAAGTTTATCCTGAGAGCAAAAGTTGGTTTGGGGGGGGAAAAGAAAAAATACTCTGGCGTCAGTTTAGGTACATGTGGTTAGGTTCTTGAATTTAGTTAAGCTTGACTATTTTTGGTCAAGTTTACATTAGACCACATAATCGCGCACACGCATAACGCACACGCACACACACACACACACACACACACACACACACACACAAGCTCTTTGGGATACACATTCCCTCTAGCACATACTCGGCCAAATACCTATCTTCATCCATCAGGTTTGTGCACAGTTTAATAAAAAAATATTGACTTTGAAGTGATTTTTTATCAAAACACCATTTGTACGGGGGAGTGTGTGCAACCCGGCCCCCTCTGCTGCTGCTGCTGCTGCTGCTGCTGCTGCTGCTGCTGCTGCTTGCTGCTTGCTGCTGCTGCGGCCCCTCTGAAAGGAGAAAAACCCAAACTCTCCTGGCAATATAACTGATGATCCGTAGGCCGAGGGGAAACAAATTGAAAATCAATGTGGGTGGCACGGCTGAAATGAGAATGAGACACTGGGAAGGGCGGGGGGGCGGGAGGGAGGGGGCCCAGCGAGCCTCTCAGGGCGAGCGGTGCAGGGTGCGAACGCTGGAGCGCGGGGAGAACTTAGTCCCAGCTGTCTCCCGCTTCCCCCCCTTACACTTTATTTATGGGCCACAAATAGGCTGGGATCAATAGTTTTAATCTAGAGTTAAATGTATTGACTTTGGCCCGTCTCCCCCAACACCTGGCCATTGACTTTCTCCTCTTCACTTCACACACCTTCAGTGTACAGATGCAGCGATTGACCCCAAAAGTCAGTCGCCCTGTGTGGGGGCATCACATGGGAGGAGTGAGGGTTAATGGTTTAGGTAAGACTCACTTTTCCACAACGACGCTTTTCGGAATGGGTTGCCCTAAACCGCTAGCGTTTCAGACAAAACCAAGGACGAGCTCTTCAGCTGAAGATAGTGAGTTTATCCCCCCCCCCCCCCCCCATCAAGGAATATTCCCAGCTGCTTTAAAAGAGCGCAACGGAAAATGTACTAATCAAAAAGTTGACCAAAACAGAACTGAGGTTAATGCTGCCTAAACAAAGGTTGAGCGCTGGAGTGCTTGATGCAGGCTCAGGGAGAACTTGCAAATTCAAAACACAGAAAGACCTCCGGCCCCAGTGTCAGAAAGTGCTCACTAACCACCGTGTCATCTCCCTAACTGGTTGAAATGAATAATTCATACTTAAAATCAAGCAACCAATGAATGAGCGCAGAAAAAACAGACTTGAATGCCAATGGTAATGAGTGAGTGTCACTATACATCACTACAACCTATTAACTTGGCAGGTAGTGGTCTCTTCAAACTGCCACTGTTCTTATAACACATTGTTAGTTTATTTATTATGCTATGAATTCACTGGATAAATGGATGGATATAAAAATAAAAAAAATGGTATAGTTCTGTATTATAACATAGTGCAGCACAACACACACAGACACACACCATCCAACAATAAAAGGGCTCATGCCAAGTGGCTTCGAATCAGATCATCACGTCTGCAACCTGGGCAGCATGAGTTGTCCTGTGTGCAACCAGTGTTTGGCTCAAAGTTAATATCTGCCGTTCAAAGACGCTCAATAAAAACACAGAAATAACAGCGGCAATCAGTTGCAGCTTTGGTAAACCACTGACCACTGAACAATCCATTTCCGTCCGCTCTGCTCAATATTTCATGTGTTCTGCCAGAAAGACCTCTTGCTACATATTCATTAAGCCAAACGCGCTAAATGGATTATGTGCTTTATTTTCGCCCGTGTGATAGCTGCAACCCTCATTGTGCCTCCTTAGTAGATGAGACAACAAGTCTGAGATAACAAGTATAATGACATTTTTTTTCTGCGCTCATATTTTCAGGCCCTAAGTGGACTTAAAAGCCTTTATACAGTAATCTTGTGACTTTATTACATCCACGTATAAAAGCGAAGTGGCCAATAGGTCAGGCTGCTTTTGGTTTTATCTTTGCTTTCATCGTATTCCCCTACCAGGAGTTTATGATTTCCTAAACAAGATGTATTGGTGTTTGGTGTGAAGCCAATCATTTTCCTCTTGTAAAGCCGTAACTACCTCGTTCTACACGTAGTCTTACTTTGTCACAATGACGTTACATGAACCTCATATCTGTCCAGAATGAAGCAGACCAGGATTTCAACCAAGTTGCTTCAAGGACAGCTTGGACTGCAGTGTGGGAGTTAAAGTTGGATTTGTACTCAGGCGTTGGCAACAGATCTGTAGTGCTTTGGGGTATATTTGGTGATCATGACCAGTGCCCTGGTGGTGTTCAAAAACTTGTGACCAAAGACTCATTAAATCTCGTGAACAGTGACCTGGGGAGACTGGAGAGTGGTAAAGTGGTAAAGGGAAGACATAGCCGTAGTTTTGCGCGTTACTGCCCCTAATGGTTAAAAATGCACTAATACGATCACAAGTTGCACCTTTTAGTCACAGGGATGGAAACTTATCACCTCAGACTTTTCTGGAAGGACATTGCTTCAACGGGTCCCACCGGAAGGAAGAATGGACCATTTGGCTCACGGCCAAATAAGGACCTGCTCCCTGATTCATAAACAGTAGTAACACCCAGGGACTGAAGGGGGAAGAATGGACAGCCAATCAAAGGACGACACTAGAGAAGACGTTCAAATCAGGAGTCAGCTTGTTTGTCTTTGCATTTAAGGACTTCCTTGGGAGAAAGGAGTCCGTCTGACTCCGGTGACGGCCAGGACTCGACTCCAGAGATCTCTCCATCACATCTCTGTAACAAATGTCTTGTTCTTCTTTTCAGATAAAATTGGTTAAGATTGACTTGTCTCCTTTTCTTCCTTAAACGAACACGCGGATTGGTAGCATGATATTAGATAAAGGAACCAAACCAACACCATACAGGAGAGGCATAAATATATTCCAGTCTGAGGCTAAACTTTGAGTATCATTTGAGTATCTAGTTGCCAAGTGCTTTTCCATAATCAAAATATGGTCACACCAACATTGAGGACATGTGGATGACTAGAAATCATGTTCCTGACAGTGTGTTGCAGGAAGTCAACTGCATCTGTGAGCAGAACAGTTGTGAGAAAATCCTGTCCCGCTTCAATCATGAATCATGAGATGCAAACTACACTATGTGTGAAACAAAATAGCCCTAAAGTTAAGACACTATTTTTCTTAAAGCAAATTACTTAGGTTGTGATTTACGCAAATTGCAACAATAAACTAGTGCCCCAACTTGGGAATAAAACCTGGGGAAAAAAAAAACTTGTGGGCACCATCATGTCTTTGTTCACCTACAAACAGAGAATGAAGCTGCACTCCACTCTTACTGACTCACACTGCAAGGCAAACTCTCATCCCAGTGCTGTTGTTTTGTGCTGTTTCGCTACATTTTGGCAAAGACTGAAGCCAGTGACCTGCCCTCGCGGCTGATTTACAGCCCAGTGCAGGGAACTGGTGAGGAGCTCTGAGTGTTACGATGGAGAAGGACCACCATCTAGTGGACAAAAGCTGTTACTACTACACTCCAGAGAGCGTCCGTGGCGTCTCTTACCGTGAAGCTGTCCTCTGCTTTACACTGACTGTCCACATAGATGCAGACTCTGTCGAAGTCTTTCATTTTCTCACTGGATGCAATAGACCTGGCAGCAGACACAGAGCAGAGATAACATGGGACTAAATGGAATAGTCAGCGCACAGAAAATGGCTCACATTTTAAGTAATTAATTCATAACGTCATCATAAAATTATTTTTTATTAAATGTTTTGTAAAACATAAATATATATTTAGGTTTCTTTTTTTCAGTAACAAATCGATATAAAAATGACAAGAACTTCAATTATGAAAGGTGCGTTGGGCCAACCTGAAAAAATCTTCAGCGTGGCTCATGTTGGCCCTGTAGTCTTTCCCTCCAACCTCCTGAAAGTGCAGGGCGACAAACTGCGGCTGGTAGTTGTGGATCGTCTGTAAAAAAAAAAAAAAAAAAAAAAGTTTCACATTACGCATCCACGCTACTGAGGAGTGCAGAGGGTCAACACTGAGCTGCAGGGAGAGGTGAGCTTCATTAGTGAGAGGCGCAGAAGGTCGGTGTTTGTCCTCTGAGCAAACACGGCCAGGTGCGTCTGTCACTGATGGCTGAGGGGTTTAGAGACACATTAGGAGAAGCGTGGCAAGAGATGTGGAAAATAGTAATAGCGTGTCCACTGGACACTGGAGTTGGAAGAGCAAGACACCAAAAGAGGGCAGCTGAAGGAAAAAAGCTGAAGGTGTTTGAAAGCCGACTCACCTTATACAGCTCCTGCAACCACTCATTTTGGATTTCAGCAACCTAAAAACAAAAGAAGAGAAAAGTTGAGCAAATCTTTTTAAAAATCACCAATATATTCTGTGTTAATTTGTTTTGGCCACTAAGGGGCAGCGCAACGAACTGCTGGTACAACAATTGACTTTACATTCCGAGGCTGTCAGGGTCAATAAAAGAGCAAACATCTTGCTCAAGAGGCAACTTTTCCAAGGAAAATGTCTTGAGTTTCTAGGTAAGAGGTTGAGCTGAGCCAATAACGCCTTCTGTGTGGCAGCTTTCAGCAGGAAAAAAAAAAAAATCATAGAGCCCCTCAGACCGACTTGATGTAACAAAAATATATTTGACTCCAAAAGCATAAACAATGAAGAATGTAATCCTATTTCACCTGGATTCATGTGAAGTCGTTGGTGATAGTTTGTATAATTCTCAGGATCTCATCTTCCTAGTTCAGGATTTTCTGATACTGCATCTCAGTTCAATCCTTTCAGTTTATCATTTGGTCTTTGGGCGAAATCCCCAAAGTTTATCGAACAATTAAAATTGGAATTGATTTTTTTTTTATTTTAAAAGCTTGGAAAAACACATAATAAACACATGTGGACATTGTTTCCTCTGCCTGATATTGGTGCTGGAGTTAGTAGGATTGTGACATAGACACAGCAGCAAATCTGTTCAAGTACATTAAGGCTTACTGGGAACATCCTTTCTGCTCAGACTTTGACAGGAAGATTTTTTTACTGACATTTAAAGACAGAGAAATCTCAACAAAAAAGACATCCATCTGATTTGATCAAATGATGACATTTTCACTGAGTGTTGGTGTCTTGCAGGTTGGACAAAAGGCAGGAAAGACTTAGTTTGACTGAGCAAAAATGGATTGTTGTTATTTTCCCATCTGTAGTTCTTCAGTCATAGTTCGATAGACAAAGACAACATATCAAAAATAGTTTCCATTATTTGGCACGTCATATGTTACGCATTCTAAATGCTTTCCATGACTGATATGACAAACACGTTCATTGTGATGAATGGAAAATAAGATCCTGACGACAAAACACATTGCCAGCATTTTATTGGTAGCCTCATCTCATACCGAACAATCTTTTCTCCCAGTGAAGCAGGTTTGTCTGGCACTGGGGCAGACTGTAAACAGCATAGTTATCAACAACAAAACCCTGGCGTTTACACGCGGTTCTAGCACACACGCCCAATAGGTCTTCAGGGCAGACGAAGACAAACCATGCGCCAGGCCAGGTGCATTCACACCAGCTGAGAGGTGCCTTTGCATAGTGTATTTGCATGGATGTGTGACAGGGATGGCTGCACCTCAGCGAATTAAGGCCCGCGGGACTCTGCTAAAGCAAACTTTATGCAATCAAATCGTAAACACAGAGCCCATCCTCACAACTCCGGTTTGGATAGCAGCCTGCAAAAAGTCAAGAGTACCTGACTGACCAGACAATTGAGCAAAAGAATGTTATCACTGCACTCCTGAGGCAAACAAGTAGGTTTAAAGTGAGGCGACAAGACCGGGCTCGTTAAATGAGAGAGGTTTGGAGCAAGTCCCTGCAGGATCAGTGAGGGCGGGCGAGACTGGAGGGCTACTTTTGTCAAGCGCACTGGTAAAGGTTGCCAAGCTGTGGAATAGTATAAGTGAGGAAGCGTGATGAAATATGTTTGCTGCAATAGCACGAAGAGGTAACGGTTCAAACTCCACTTTTGTGTGTGGAGAAGACAGGAGAAGGTTTATGGCAGCGGAATCTCTCCATTACACCTGAGCCTATTGTTAGTCATTACACCAGGAGATGACAGTGATGGAACTTCACCTCCAGTTTAAAGCGTTAATGGTGACAGAAAACTGCAGACAAAGCTGACTGTCTCCCAGCGCTGCACCCTCATCCACTACTGTAAAAGTGACAGGATTTATTTAGCGAGGCGTTTCAGGTCTTGCTCCGACCCGCGAGGCCCCGCCGAGCGTTCTGGAATGTTTGTTTATGGAAATAGGGAGGGGGGCTTAAGTAAGGAGAGGAGCTCCAGTCTCAAGTCCCTAGAGGGAGATACTCATCTGTTTACATATCTCCCACAATGGGATCTAACATGTTTTCATTAGAGCCAGATCTGGCAACCGGAAACATGGTGCAGAGCCAAATTTCCATGAGTGCATGAGCCCTCCTCCCTCCAGGGGAGAAACATTTCATCAGCCAGCCAAGTGTAAAAAAAAAAAAAAAAAACCCACACACGGAATGTGTGGCCAAGTATATAGACTAAAGGAGCCCAGATCCAGCTGAAAATCATTAATCAATTATTTAAAAAGTGCTTTCTGTCTGTGGGGGGGACACGGTGGTGCAGTGGTTAGCGCCGTCACCTCTCAGTAAGAAGGTTGCGGGGTCGATCCCAGGTCTGGGGCCTTTCTGAGTGGAGCTTGCATGTTCTCTCTGGGTTCTGTGGCTTCCCACAGTCCAAACACAGGCATCTGGGGCCAATTGGGAACTCTAGTGTTTGTGTGTGAATGGGGAGAGGTCTTTGTCTTTTTATGTGGCACTGCAATGAACTGGCAACTAGTCCAGGGTGTCACCCTGACAGCTGGGAAAGGCTCCAGGAGACCCCCCCCACCACCACCACCTTACTCTCTCTCTCACACACACACACACACACCCTGATTGCTGATGTTTCTCGATGGTTACCTTCTTTCTTTCCTTTTTTTTGTCAAAACCTCTGAGACAAGGCTGCAAACTATATCTTAAGTACCATCATGTCACAGGATGTGACTGTGCGTGTACCATACAGGGTGTCAGGGTTTTATGGAGTCACTGTGTGGTAACACGAACTTCCCACTTACGTTGTACAGTGACTGGAAACAGGAGTAAATATTTAATCTGTTTCACATTATTTGCCATGCTGAAGGAATAAAGCAGCAAACCCCTAAACACAAAATACCTTGCTTCCATTTAAAAAAAAAAAAAAAAAAAAAACAGCTTGAGCTAAATACTTGCACTCTTAACAAAAAAAAAAACTCTTGTGTCCCCTTATTCAATGTTCTCAAGCCGAGTTGACAGCAGCTGGGGACACTGTGACACACATCTCAGTTTAAAGCTCGCACTATTTAGCGTCAAATGATCACAGCCTTGGTCTTGACTGTGTAACGCGCGTCTCATAATAATAATAATAATAATAATAATAATAATAATAATAATTCCATATGAAGTAGTACTTTGTTTTGTTTTTAAATCACTGTTGCGGCACAGTACGATCAGCGCACAAGCTCCTGACAGCTGACGTAGAACCTTGAGTGGAAACCCGTAAAAAAAAAAAAAAAAAAAAAACAGTGCGGTAGATGCGTAATTAACCAAATGTAGAAAACGTCATTAGACCAATAGCTCACTTGAACATGATCGCGCGCTTGGTTGCATCGCTCGAGCTAAACATATTAAGCTAGCAGCCGGGTAACAGCGCTCAGGAGCAATTCTACCCTTTGCCCTGTCGTCTTAATTTTTCCCTTTGAGCCTACCCGTGTTAAGCATAATCCTCTGGCAGCGTTACACCGACGTGCAGTTTTAATTTCTACCCTTGGTGGTGTGGTGGGCTACTTACGTTCTCAAAGAGCGACCCGACGTTGGCGGTAACGAGCAGCACGTTAGTGTACATTTCCATGTTAAAGATGCACCCGTCTCTCTTTCTCTCTCTCTCTCTTCGCGAACAGACAGCTCGAAGGAAACTCCGCGGCGTCGCCGGATGACGCACGTCTGGGGCCTGCCCGAAGCGGCGACTTCCCTGGGAAGCTCAGTAAGGGCTTACTGTGGGAGACGGTGGCCCGGCTCGCGACTATCAGCGCTCAAAGTACAACGACATGTTCAGTGAGACGAGAGCAGCGTCGCTCCTGGCCGAACTTGGTCGTGGATGGCGGGAGTCTGCAGGTCTTCGTGGTTCGCCTGAGCGACTCTCATGTCCATCGCGTCGAGTCGAGGAGGTGGGTTGGTGGTAAGTTGGGACTTACGCCTTCTCCCGGTTAATTGGACTAGTAGCTGATTTAAGCGGACTTAAAGCGGCACGGATGCCTGCTGCTGCCTTTACGGACGCTCGGAGAACCGGGCCGAGCAGCAGAATGGTAGTAGGAACTAACCCCAACTCCGGCGCTCCGCCCACTTGCTGCAAGTCGTCAAGCGCGGTCTTCCTCGTCTCAGGTTGTTGCGACTTGAAGTGTAGCCGCCCCTCTCTGTGCGTAAACCCTGAACCCACAATTATCTGCTTAACGTCGACGCTTTGGAATCATTTGTTTTTAACTTTCAAATGCTTTATAGTTTTTAATAGTCACACCTTAAAGTCTCAATTAGTATTGAACTACACAATTCTCACACGTTCCTAACAGATCAAAACGGAATTGTGAGGCTCGGCTTTTCTTTAAAGTTTGGTCTCAACAGGAAGTCGGTCTGTGTGGGTAACTGTGCACGCTCTGAAATATGTGGTCGTTTTCTTATTGTTTAGCTGGGCAGACATTGATAAAGGAACATGCAGAAGCTGGGCGTTTTGTGCTCCATCTTATCTCGAGGACTTTCTTTTAGGTCATAGTGCAATAGCTGTGCAGGGAAACTGCTGTGTATATGCTTGCCCTGCAGTTTCTCAGCTTGCCTCCAACACCTGGAAAAGCTCCAGTGTTTAACGACCTGGCAAGTGATTCTTCTTTCTATCAAAGCACTGACGCATTGGAGTTGTACAAAAAAAAAAAAAAAAAAGTCAAGTTGAGAATAGATGGATCTGTGCCACCCTGGCCAGTCCAGGGCTAAAGATGGCTTGGCAGCCTGACTCCAGGTCACCATAGTGCTGCTAGGGAACTGTTCAACCACGGCACAGTTTACACAGCCAGCTTTTTGGGCTCATTGCCTTCTCCTACTCCTACTTTAGCCACTTGTTTAATCCAACGACACCATACTATACATTTAAAACTTATCAAACAGGAAATAATGCCATCAAGTCCATCACTGGGACGCGTACAAATACAATTAAAGCAGAGGCCTTTCTGAAAGGAGTGAGGCGTTTACTGTAGCCAGCAAGACGCCTTGGCGCTGCAGAGGAAACAATAAACATCCATGGAAAAAAAAGAAGCAATGCCTGAATGCATAGTCAGCGAGGGAAAAGCTAGCAAATTCATAAAGTTAAAAATAACCCTCCAGCAGAACTTGAAGATGGCTTGGTTTCCACAGGACAATAACTCACCCAGGAAATGTTGCCAGAGGACAGACTGGCCTGCCAAGAAAAACAGAGAAAAGGAAAAAGGCAACAGCAGGGCAGCTGGAACTCGCTATTCTAAGACAATCAAATGAAAAATGCTTTGGATGGGACCACAAGTGAGACACTTGAGTTACAAATGCCCAAATATGAATTTAATGGCATATACATCAACATAACATGTGGCTTTATTTAGCTCTGGGAGAGTAAACCACCCACTCCTTACTCCGCTTGGAGAAAATCAACATGGTCATGAGAAGCAAATAAACAATCCTGGAGTCAAAAGGTAGAATCACATTCTTGAACATTTATTTTGCTGAACATACTGAACATGATCCATCTCCCTGATAACGCAACAAGACGGAGCAAGGGTTTCACTAACAAACCCGTGAAGACTTTCCACTGCTTTCTCTTTTACAAACCGCATAAAAGAGGCCACCAAATTAGGAGACGACGACTAATAAGGATTGACATTAGAAAATGTAGTTTTTAAACTTCACTGCTAAGTTCACTGCACAAGCAGGAAGCAAAAAACAAAACATAAAAAAACATGAGGCATAATTAGAAATGTATTAGTATTGCGTAACAACTAATTGTTATGGCTATACCTTAAATCAGGAAAACTGTTAACATTATCATCTCGTGTTTTAGTCTCTGTCCTAAACAGGGGCAACGCTAGAAATGTATCAAATAAATCCAGTTAATGTTACATTAAAATGAACCGTCTGTGGGCAATTTCCATTTCATGATGTAAAAACTTGCACATTCCACGGAGAGAAAAAAAAACAAACAGTCAACATATTCATAGTAGACCTGCAATGCGACTCTGATGATAACCAAATGTAGTGAGATTGTAGTGAGAGTCAATGTCAAATGCAAGGCATAAAAATACATTATTTTTCCGTTCTTCGGAAAAAAAAAAAACAACAACTTAAAAATGATGTAAGAAAGGCTGACACTTTGCCTTGGACACGTCAGTCATGCAAAAACCCAGACTCAGCTGTAGGTTTTAGCTTTAGGACAAACTAGATTTTATCTACAGTACTTTCTTTTACATCCCAGGTACACTGAAATCTGTAACTTTAAAATAATTTTGAAATAAACATGACCAAAAATAATAATAACAAAAAAATAAAAACACATCAGACAAAGACAGAAAATCGCTAAATCGAATAAAACAAGGTTTTCCCTCTGAAGACTGACCCGAAGGAAGACGTCGCTCCTTTACCGTGTGCACTTTGCTTTCATGCTAATGCAAGCCGAGCTTCAAGTCGAGCTGCTCCAGGAAAGGCCGGTGGACTCCGAGTGACCCGCATCAGCGATGCGAAGTGAACATGCCGGGGTCGAGGCAGTGACCGAGGAAGCCAAATGGAGTGCGGCTGACATCAGAGGAGTCCAGACTTCTAGTAAAGTAAGCTCACAGACTGTTGAGCCAGAGGTGCCCGTCCCGAGCAGGTGTGGGATTCAGTCCACCAGAGCGCAGCTCCCTCAGGAGCGACTGCGGTCTTCCTGGGTGCCCACCAGCATTTTGCTGTACAGCTTCTGCTGCTCCTCTTTAAAGGTATCTTTTACCTTGCCTCGTTTCAGTCCTCCGTCCCTGCAAAAGATTGCAAAATGGGTTACGCTCCGATGATAATGTACTGCTGATACACTTCTTTGAGATTAGTAAACTGCCTATCTGAGTTGCAGGTCTCTCTCACGTATACTAAACATGGGTGTTGGCGTTCTCTTCGTTTACCTAATAAAAAAAAAAGGGCGCAGCACAGAAAGTTTAGACTAGACTAACAGAAAGTTAGACCAACACCCCAATTGTGGAATTGGACATCACATCCTTACTATGCAACTCAATCTGACCCAAAGTGAACTGGATAATTTGGGTTCCTTCACCCATTTATCAATTTTACATTTAAAAAAAGATAAAGACAAAACAAAAAAAAAAGAATAAAATAAAAACATAATAGCGCAGCACGCTTTTCTCAGTTTTTCAGTTTAGTCTTGACTGACTTTTACAACAGTGTTGTGTAACACTGTGTGCATAGTGGCTTAGCAGTGGTCTGCTCACAAAATCTGACTGGCCACTTGAATTTGATTATTTGTCCAAGGCTGATTGTAACACTCATAATTAGCGACTCCTTTTGCAATTACATCAGCGTCACAGTATTTTTTTTTTCTCAGTTGTTTTTCAGACGACATTAATGATGACTGATTACTAAGTGTGTGCACTGCAATTAACAACTCGTACATTTTTAATCTCAAAAGCTCTGACCTGACCTGAGTAACAGATTGGGTCACTTTGGCTCAAATTTGAATGTGGTCTGATCCAACACTTTGAATGCCGCTATTTACTACGAGCACAAAATGATTGACTGATAGTGATAAGGCAGAGAATCAGAGGGGCTCAATGGCCTGAAAAAGGGAGAAAACGAGTGACGCCTGCTGCAAATCAACACTTCACCAGGGAGGACCTGAAGTAGAGCAATAGCAGCCCCATGGTGTGTTCAATGGAGTGCCATACCCAGACTTTGTTTGACCAGTATTAAAGAGGTAGTTAGAAAAAAATATTATCATTACCAACGGCTGTATTTGCTTTACTATGTTACGTCAAAATTGTCCCCAGATGACACTTGAGCTTCTGGCTGTGGACTCTCCTCTAACGCTGATGTGCGTTTATCCTACGGTCTGGGTGACACTGTGGGTCAGCTCACAGCAAGAAGGTTGCAAGTAAGATTCCCAGGACATTTCTTTGCAGAGTTTGATATTCTTTGTGTCTGTGTTTTCTACGGATACCCCAGCTTCCTCCCAAAGACATGCACCATTGGCAATTTTGTAACTCAAAAATGTCTGCAGGTGTGAACGTGCAGCCACTAAATGGGTGTACCCCACATTTGCCCTGAGACGGCTGGGATAAACTCCAGCACCCTGCAACACCGAGTGCAAGATAGGCAGTGACAGAAGATGGATGGAAAAGGTGTTGAACCGTAAGGCGTGCAAAGTGTAATAAATTCACTTTCTGTTGACCTAACCCTTCAGCGGCTATTGTCTTGGCCTTTTTATTGCACCAAAATCAAGACCGACTATGTCTCCTAAAAAGTGAGAAGGCGTCTATTTTTCATGCTCAACTATGTAGCATGAAATAATAATAATAGTCATTGTGTCGACACTCAAGGTAAAAGCGTGGAAAATTGGATAACGTACCACAGGAGGTCCACCAGTCCGCCTTGCCTGGCGATGGCTGACTTCACACGATTGGCAAACTGCACGGCGTCCTCGCCTTCCTGTTGACAAGGAGTGACTCAACGTTAACTGTGGTAACCGTTTAGCTTGACAGAGTCTTAACAAGCTCCAGTTTGCAGGTGAACGAATTCACTGTTCTATTCACTGAAGTGACCGTGGGGTCCCACCTCTCGACTCATGGGGGGAAGATACCACACGCTGCACACAATAGCCCAGCTGCTCATCATACGCAACAGGTAGTTGACCATGCCATACTTGCTGCTGTTCCAGAAGGCATCTCCGAAGCGGGGATCGTACTGGGAAAATCAGACACGCCAGAATAACAAAAATACCGTTACCCTCGATTTAACTGACACAAAGCCGGGGGGAAAAAACGATGCAATTACAAACAGCGTATATTGTGAAATAAGACCCATAAATGGAGTCCTTTTTAAGCTAGGTTTTTATTTTCACTTTACCAAGAAAGAAATACATACGCAGGCGTTTGCAGAAGTAACAAGGGGAATAAAGCCTGCGCCTGGCTAGTGTCCAATCACAAAAACATTAAAGGACAAAGTAGGAGTCAGGCTGCCTGGACAATGGAAAATCAGAGGCTGTTTCATGTCCACATCATCCCATAAACTTGTCTACGGTTCATCATCCTGGATCATGCTGTTTCACTAGATGGGTGGAACTGTTTTTCCAAGGCAGCAGAGCATACAACTCCACGAGGAAAAGGAAGACACTATTTATATTAGTGAGGCCAAATTCCAAAATAGCGTTTAACTATGAGCAAGGTGTCATCTTTTATTCAAATTCCCCTGTAATGTTCTTATTAAAATTATGTATTTTATTTCTTTAGACTGACTGTTGCAAAGGTGATTCCTGAACGAGCACAACACTTTGGTCTTACCTTAATGGCCACGGGGTAGACTGTAGCACCAATCTCAAAACTGCCCTTCTTAAACATCATCACGGACGTGTTGTTAATGCAGGTACCTGCAGGTTGACAGAGGAAAGAATGCAGAGTTGTCAATGTCAAACAATGCCACTGTGAGACAGTGACACATCAGATCCTCGACACTCACCTTCAGGAAAAATGAGAATGGGCAGCTTGGATTTATCTTCAACATGGTCACTCAATCTGCAAATTAAGAAATATTCACATCCATTGAATGAATGACATTCAATGAATTCAATGAAACGCAAAGAATTAAATAGTATATGGTGAAATGTTCATAATTGCGTCTTGACTGTACGACAAAACTCAACAGCATGCAGTGACACACTTGTAATAATACCTTTTGGCCACTAGATGTCTGTCTTTAACTTCTGAGCGTTCAAACCAGACATGAGGACAGGCCTTGACCATCGATCGCTGAATGACACCCATCAAGCCGCCGTGAATCTGGCCAACCTGAACCGACAAAACACACAGAAAACATTTAACGACTTTCTTCCGAAACAGCAACTAAATAGACTGAGATGTGCTTGATCACTGCCGCTGGTGTAAATACCATTGCGTAGCAGCCGTCACTGGCCAAGATGATGACGTCGATGGGTGATGTGTGGTTGGCGACGCAGATTCCGCCATTCTTGGGTTTGTTTTCACTGATAAATATTTAGAAGCAAATGGTGTAAATCTGCACCGCTGACAATGTAAACTGAGGAGGAGGAAACCATAAACTACTTTTCAGTGAAGTGCGGCAGAAACACAATTGTGCGATACAATTTGGCACAAGAAAGCAAATACAATGTGCTACATGCTGTTACTTCTTCACATTGGACACGTCAAAGGTTTGTCGCCTCAAACTTTCAAGTCACAGCGTCCTGATCCTGAACTCCTGGGACCGTGTTGCTTTCGCTGTTGTTCCCTTCACAGCAAAACTGATTTGCATGTTTAAATTGAGACGTGTTTTCACATCGAACGCCCTTCCTGACACAACCCTCCAGCCACTCGGGGGAGGGCCCGCCGAAGGCTGCATTTTTTGGTGTGACCAGGCTAGGGGAATGTGGACACCACGGTCACCCCAGTAATTCCACAGATAGAGTAACCGCCTTAACTTAGGCAGCTTTTAACATGTCAACTGTGGCTATACGGACTATATTCAGCTCTGCTCCGGCGACCCATTTTTGATTCATACTTCACGTCGGCACTTATGTCTTTCAGAGTGAACATGAAAGTAGACAGTTCCTTCCGCCCCGAGCTCTTTCATGCCGGCACTCTTGGTTGTCACATTTCAACTCGGTAACACACCGTGATATCTGTTCTCTAAAGATAACCTATCCCACATTATGTAACCTCACAAAGACCCCCCGCTCCTTTTATGGCGAGACGACTGCGCCGGATCATGTTGCGGAAAGCAGAATAATGGGAGCATGACGATCATTTCGGGGTTTTTTTATATTGTAGTTTTAAGTGTAAAAAGTTAAGAAACCAAAAAGCTGATCGTTATTTTAAATTCACATTTAACGACAAGCTCAGCAAAGAAAGGCGTCAGTTTGACAAGGCCTCAACCTTAAACTGTGTGTGCAAGATTTAGCAGCATCAAGAAGCCTATTGCAAAACATTAAACTCTGTTTTCTTATGTGTCTATGTCTCTCACATCTTTCTTATAGGAGCTGTAATGTCAAGGTAAAAAACACAAAACGCTGAACAAATGAATATACTTATTAGCGATATCAAAACCCAACATTTTCTTTCAACCTATTATATTAATTTCATGCCAGCAGACCGCAGATACACTGGATTAGCAAATACTGATAAGTGAACGCCTTTCATTATACAGCCGCTGTGTGGTGTGGTCGTCAAATGCCTCATCTGTTTGTTTGGTGTTCAAGCTGCTGATTTTGTGTCCACGCTGACATTCTGTTATCAAATGAACATAGACAACAACAGTGAGTGCATGCTTTTATGCTTGTTTTGATGCATTTGAAAATCTGCATAAACCTGTGTTTAACACGAGCGTTTAATTCATGGATATGGTTTTATGAGAAAAACGTGTGGAAAAATATGATCCTCCTTTAATTATCTGTGCCTGTTTAAAGTTTTTAAAGATGAAAGTATATTGATTTATAAATTTATTCATTTAAACATTAAATACCTCTTCTTTGTAGAGTATTTGATTAAATGTAGTTTTAAGAGGATGAGTCATAAGCTTGTGTTCTAACTGCCAGTCAGTGTGCAATTGTCCTTTCAAACAGGTCTGAAAGCTTTAAACCGTTGACCAAATATTGCGCCTGAAATTTGTGTGACCTCATTAACATTAGTCAAACACATTGTCTAACCGGCTGTTCATCAGCTGCACTGTCCCAGAAGTTTTTCTCTCTCACGCATCCTGTTTGTATCGGAAACACCCAGGAAACTTAGTAAAAAAAAATATCTGTTGCTTAATACTGTGTTTCAAGAGACAAAACCCAATGCTTACCTATCGTGGTAGGTTATAATTGCAGTCAGAGCTCTCACACATATTCTGTAGCACATCAGATGGACTTTTTGACTCAAGAAGTTTTTCATTCTGCAAGATGACAACGACAGAACCTGTTACTGTGTGTCTTATACATTCATATATGGTCCTCTACACATTGTTTTTTTTGTTTGTTAATGGGCTCAGCCGTCAACATGTAGCCTTACCTTCCATTTGGCAGCAGCCCAACCAGAGAGGTGAGGAACACAAGGAGGCCCACACCCGTGAAGGCAAGAGTTACCCTGATGGCAACACAGAGAAGAATCAATGACATGGAATTCATTGACATCAAACACAATTATGCAATTAAATACCATGTGCTGTAACAAAATAACTGGGCTGGATATTATTGAAAAATTAGTTTGAAACGATTCAATACCTTTGTTTCAATACCTGTTTCAGAACGATACTTTTTTTTTTTTACACCAAATATTTTAAAACCAATTTGAACAACAACAAAAACATTACAGCACCATGTTTTTATTTTCCATTCCATCAGTCCTACTGTTACATGCAAGAGAAGAAATCTAAGACAAGAAAATAAGTTGACCAGTTAATTCTGTCCTCAACACGCTTCTTCATTAAAGTATTAAGTTCCTCCTCGATGACCTATGACAGACTTCAGAACCTGAAGTCGGGCAAACAAGGACACAACAGGTTGACTTAATCTGGATAAACCAATACTGCAGGGACATACAAGGTGCAGCCATACTAATTAAAGAGAAGACAAAGGAGGTGGAAGCTATGTCGGTCACACGAGACTCAAAACGGCACATCAGCCCAGCCGCTGATGATAAGACAATCAATCAAAGCACCCAGGAAACTGAAATGGAGATAGCGGGTGCGTGTGCGTGTGCGTGTGCGTGTGCATGTGCGTGTGCGTGTGCGTGTGCGCGTGGCGGCGGCCTGATTTGGCTCCCCACTGGCAAATGAAAATGAGCCAGCCAGGCTTAGAAATGAGTCAGTGTCCCAGTGTCGCGATAAGCTGACCCTGCAGGAGGAGCTCCCTTTTTAACTGAGTGCAAGTGCCAACACTTAATGTTTGACTCAAAGCCCTTGCAGCAGACCTTCTCCCAAACCCGTGCACATAATCATGTAATCATTCTTCATGCTGGCCCTATTTCAATTACTACTTCCAATCCTTTACCCTGTATTTCACGTCATCTTTTGTCGGCACTACCAGAACACTGCTAGTCTCTGAGTGCTTTAGGTACCATGTAGACATTACCAGGACCACTCTTACATTCAGAACAAGGCACATCAGACGGCACTTTTCTTGTATTTTATATCTATATTCCAGCCAGATTCACACAAACAAACGGAAAATTTTTTTTTTTTTTATTGTAAATAAGATAAAAGAAGTCAACTAAATTCTGGTGCACTTGTAGTTTCTGCACTCTGGATGTGTTGAGCGGGACGTCGTCTGGCTGAAACATCCAGCTGGATGGAACATTTTATATGCAGCATGTGGGTTAATGTTGCTGGCTGCACTAATATAAAATGCACTTGAGGACTTCAGTATATCACAATTGCACGAGGTGTCCAAAAACTTTTCCATCACTGTATGATAACCCGTTTTATGTTGGGGTTTTCGATTGGCCAACACGTCTTGTGCTTAAAATTACATCACCAAATGTTGGTTTGGCATACATGTGACATCACTGGTTGCATGTGGACAAGACTGTTTGGAAATCTACTGTTGGTGTGCACGGCTCTCAAGACACAAAAACCAGTGTCATTGCGAAAATGTCCACATAATTGTGGACACAACTTATTCTGCTGAGCAACAACTCATTCAATATGAGGGAATGTCACGCTGCATTTTGTCAAAATCTAATTTTAGATTTAAAAACTTGATGTCAGAGGGGCCCAGATTCCAGCTCTTCTCGACATATCATTCATTGACTGTTTGTTTTCTGTACAACCGCTCACTCTCTAAGCATATAATAGTGTCGGTGGTACCTGAGAGGAAGCAGGACGCCGTAGCGGATCAGCACGCCCATCCCCCACAGGACAGTCAACCTCAGGCTGATGTACTGGAAGTTGTTGTTGCTGCGGGTCAACAGGTTCCATGACTCCAGCTCCTCGGCACTGAAGCGCTTGGTCACCTCATCGTCCATGATGCTCTCCACTCCCCGGCGGGCAAAGTAGAAGATGTCAGACATCTCAAACTCAGTGGAGGAGTCCAGGTCTCGGTTGCTGCCACTCCGTCGGATTTCCTTGATCTCCTCCTCTAAAGAGGTGTCCTCTCTGGCGATGATGGCTGGAGCAGTCCAGAGAGGCAAGAGTACTTAAACAATACAGTCAGTGGCATGTTCTCTACTTAGATATGCTGAGGAGAAAAACACCTTACCGTTTGAATATGGTTTGTGTAAGGTATGATTATTTTCCTTTGCTCCTCTCTCTATCCTCAGTGTGGCCCACTGTAAACAGAACAAATGGAAAATACCGTTGAGCGACAAATTTAGATGTTTTCCATATAGATTCTGGATGCATTCATTGAACTCGACACAGCAGACAGACCAGTTACATGACTCGCATGTCCACCTTGAAAAAACCCAATCAAGAAAAGGGGAGACAGGCCCCTTGAAAGTATCCTCAGCTGAGCCATATGTTTATTATAACTTGGTCAATCTTTCTGATTGTGACTGCGATTGGTGAGGGTTTAGGCTGGTAACAGCAACAGGCTTCATTCCCTCTGCACTGTGTGTACCGAGCCACAACACACAGCAGTTTTTCACTATGGTCTGGCCAATGACTGTGAGGAGAAGAGGCTTTTTTTTTCTTTTCTTTTCTTTTTTTTTTTTTTTTTAAAAAAAAGCACCCTGCACAGTTCTGATAAAATTCTAACTACCATTGTTTACACGCCTCAAGATAGCTTCCTGTTTTGCAATGACCAAAACCCTGAATGTAGCAACAGTCGATTGTCTTTGGAAAGGAACGTGGTTTGTCCAGTCATATTCTGGAGAAAATCAAGGATGTTACCAATTAATTGATTATCGATTAATTGACGATTAAGAATTGAATCGACTAGATTAAATTAATCGCAATTAATTGAATTTTTTTTTTTATGCAGGTAGTTCATATCATTATAGCAGTGTAGTGGCAGGAAAGAGCAATTCACCTGTAGATACTGCGATGGTCATAATTTACCGGGAACAAGTTCCTTTAAAACAACTTTTTTTTGAAAGAAAAAAAAAAAGTGACCCATTAGAGGACAACTTCAGAAGTTCAGAAGTAGAAGAACTTCAGAATTCAGAGGACAAATGTTTATGGTGTTTTTACTGTTCTCTAATGTAAAAATGGGTTTACATTGGACCCTCAACATTAATCAAGGGTTAAATAATGTGTTCCTTGCACATTTCTCATTGTAAAATTCAGGTGCTCAGGAAAAATTGCTGCTGATCAATCAATCGCTAATCGATTGATAAGGTCAATCAACTAACGATTAATGAATTCATCGATAATTTGCAACCCTCGAGAAAATATGAAAGTGTGAGTTTTCATGTTGGATCTACAAGAATTCAGACTTAAAACATCTGCAATGGAGCTGCAGGCTAGAATCTCTGGTGCCATGCAGGAAGTTCTTCACGGTGAGCGAGTGCACAGCTTCAAAAATCAGGAAAGAGCAGTCCCTCCCCCTGCCCCATCGTATAGAATGTACACTCTGCAGGATTTAACGAAAGCAGACATGTCTAGCGAGAGCCAAGAAAAGGACGCAATGTTCTAGCAGGAGGACAGGCAGGGCTGCTTCAGGGAAACGCTGTGTAAACTCCTCCTGGCCATGTCCAGTATAGGCAGCAGTCATTAGGAGTTTTGCCTGCAAGACATACTGCGTGATCTACATTTGACTGTTTCATGATTGCCATCTGCCCTGCAGTGCAGCGGCCCCACGGTGCACTGGGCATTGTTTGGCCTTGCCTTTATTGGTCAAACTACCTTTCAAGTTGTGACAAGCTGCACCCGTGAGTCAGCTGGGTGGAGTAGAGAGGATGATGCTGGCTTAGTTGTTGTATAGTGGCTCAGCAACTTCAGGTCACTATTACTGGTCCTGTATTACATAATGTGGGCGCGGGTCATCTACAATAATACCTTTGAAATTGGGTCAGTAGACAATGTGATTTCCGTTCCTAAAGACCATTCTGTTGTCAGGAAGGCTTTTGTGACCTTAGTTTTCCTCCGTTTAATACTTAGAACTTGCTCACTTTATGTGCGTAATTTGTTTTATTCATCGACCCTTCATCACAATCTGTATTCTCTGCTTTATGCAATCAAAACAACACTTATGATGATGATGATGATGATGATGATGATGATGATGATAGTTAACAACAATGTCATGTCAACAAAACTTTGTCCAGACCGATCAAATGAGCAATGTCAGTTGCATAAATCTTCTGAGTCTACACTTCTTTCTCCTGGAGTTAAAAAAACAAAACAAAAAAAACACTTTTTAAATCACTAAAGTTCGATTAGTTTCTGGCAGCGATGCTGCCCTGCAGTGACTTGAAAGGTCTAGACTAGAAAGTTGTGTAAATGCACAACAAGGCCCTCGCAGAGATGTCTTTGCTCTGTTCTCGTCTCAGATAGGGGAAGAGCGCAACCTGGCAAGTAATATTATTACAGGCCGGAAGAGCCACATCTCAGGCGGCAGCCGCTGACAGCGTGTGCACCGCTGTGTTCGCCAGTTACATAATAAGGGAAAAATAGCTCTGTGCCTGCGATGTTGATCTGTGCTCTCTGCCCGGATACTATTGAGACGGACCAGTCAGAGGCAGTAACGAGGGAAAAAATTAATCGGTATCTTCCTGTGTCTGAGAAAAACCAGGACACCCCTTTGGACATCCATGTGTAATATGCTAGCAGACGTGCAAGATATCCTCAGCTGGAGCTGAAGCCCAGACAATGCTGGTTTGCAGGATTGATTCTATATTTTGTAAACTGTCACAATACTCATGTAGTACGTACGCAAAGCCAGAAAAAGAACACTCAGTTGCTGTTCTTAGAAAAGCAACTTAATTCATTGTATTCAACTTTTTAAGACTGAGCACAAACAACTTTTGCCCATTAAAAGAGTTGGAAAAACACAAGAGCAAATAAACGACACCCTTATACAATATCATGTTTGCTCAACAGCAGGATGCTGGCAGAAAACACGTCATTAGACACTGTTAACCAAACCGGAGCTGAGAACACTATTTACAACATTAATTTATTCTTGTCTTGTCAATTTCTAAATTAAAATAAAAATAAAAATAACTTCTAAGCATGTTTTCTTTTCCGGTCACACTTTCTTTTGACACAAAGGAAGTTTACAGCACAAAAAGGCTCTTACCTCAAAGACCTTTAATAGGCTTTTCATGTACAGACGCCGGATGCCGAAGGACACCCCGAAGATGGCAGGCACGATGATGAAGACCAGCAGCAGGGTGAACCACACCGTGAAGGAGATGCCCAGCAGGATGCACAGCAAGTTGTCAAAAGGGTTGAAGAAGAGCTCCATCTTGAAGTTGACGGTATCAACTTTTTCAAAATTCGTAAGAAATCGCAGACATCCCCTGGCCACAAATGGCCTTTAAGTCTTGTCAAAGTAGGAGCTTCATGAAGCTATTTCAAAGGATGGACCCTCTCATCACACAGGAACTACGTTTATCACAAGAGACCATCTCGGGGCCTCCGTCTCGTGTAGAGTCACTGATAGTCATTATTCACTGATGCAGTTTGCCTCCAAAACGCAGCAGCCACTCCACGAGAGAGCGAGGAGCCTTCGACCGCGACCAAACAATGGCACGATCCTTCCTGCAGATGTCCTTTGTTATTCGAGCAAAACCCCACCTCCCCGAGGGTGCGAGCGATGTCAACAATGAAGCGAAAACAGCGGGCACAGCAGGTGGTGCTCTGGTTCGAGGGGCACGTCCAGGGTTTCCCGTAGAACTGCAAAAGACGGAACAATCACACGCTCAGAGGGATCGATGTGACTGTAACACTTCGTTACGCGGAACACGAAACGTTTCCCGTTGGCAACGGCCAGAGTCTAATTTTTAAAAGGTCTTCGCCAAGGTTTGTGCTGCGTTCGCTGTTGAGAGAAAACACCGGTGTGTACGACCATTATCGTGCAGACCAAACACGTCGCTTTCGTTGAAAAGCGAGATAAGGCTACGTCAAGGCTAACATTACAGCTACCAGCAGCCACGGTGCTGATAAGACTGGAGGCCGTCTCTTCTCATCCGCTCTGGTGATGCGGCGAACAAGCGGCTCCATCCCACACTGACTTAGCTTAGCTCGTCGTCACGGAACACATTTAGGGTAGATTATTTATCAGCCTTTAAAGCATAACATTTACATTTATCGATTAACGGGACACAAACCTGACAATTGGTCGTGAAACCAAGCCGTCAGCGGGCTGTTTAGTAAGTTATCTTAATGCTTCCGAGCTAGCGGTTATGCTAACATTAAAATATGTGTGCCGGTGGTTTGCTGCAGCTAGCGCCGCTGTACGAGCACCCCGTCACAGTCCCAAATTACCAGCCGTGAGATTCAAAGCTCAGCACCTTTGAGTAAACTTGGAATTTTATGAGCTCCGAATAATTTTGTTGTGCAAAAAAAGTTGACGTTCACGCAGATAAACGCTTTTACTTTTTCTTTTCGTTCTTTCTTTCTTTCTTTCTTTCTTTCTTTTTTAAACGTACCTGGTATCTGCACAACAAGGTTTCTTTGGAGACACGCTGTAGTCCGTTGCTGGCAGGCTACGCATCTGAAACATGGGCTTGGAACGTCTAGACTCCAGGTGGTGTTATGACAAGTTGTGTACACCGAGCGAACAGGCGAACGACGGGCGCTTTTCGTGTTCACAATTCTGAGCCAGACGTCAGAATTGAATCATGGAAATTCCAGACGGCATCAATATGAAAGGTCCACAAGCGAAGGCAGAGTAACATAATTTGCCAACACCGACTTGTTCTCCAGGCAATGTCTTCTCGCTGCTCGTTCGCTCGCCAGACTTGCACGCTCTAATTTCCGGCAGGCGCACAGAACTCAATGTAACACCGGTCCTACTGTACACGGCGCACCACACTCAAACTGCTTTCGCCTGACACCTGCTGGATAAAAGTGAAAACTGCACAATTTAAAAGTTTCGACTGAACTTGACACGTAAAGACGCAATTGTTATTCACACTGGAAACTAACAAATGTGCGGAAATTGGTACTGTGTGAAATATTTGTCAACCTAAGCATTAAATATGATTTTTCACAATTGCAAAGATACATCTTTTGAAACTGTAAACCTTGTAACCACAAAACTCAGTGTTAAATTTACAAACCTTGAAAATAAACTTTGTTTAAAAAAAAAAGTGTTTTGAAGGTGCAGCCAGAAAATGGATTTAGTGTTTTAGCAATCATGGCAAATTTCAGCAATCATCCAGTGTACATATAATACCCCCCAAATCTACTAAAAGACAGTGGACAACTTTTACAACGACAACACTTTCATACATATGGCATGAAAATACTGAAAAACAAAAACCTTTTATTCACACATTTACATCAATGTACACTCTTGTTAAGTGATCTTTCAGAGTATTGAATTTTGGCACAACTCAACTTAAAACCTTAAATTCATTTGCCTTTGCCACAACGTGACAATGTTGCGACACCTATGTACTGTATTTAAATAGGTCCTCATTTTAACTGCAGAAACAGAAAATGCATACAGAATGGATGTGATTGTGGTTGAAGGACAGGGGAAGTTCATGCAAGCACTGAACAGCCTCATTCAGCCTTGATCAAGCAAGGTTCTCCAACAGGGCCTCAAAGTCTGGAGAACAAACCATTTTGTGTTTGACTGTTCCCAGTACGGACAAGTCGCCTGTTCTTCCGTCTGTGCCAACAGAGACCAGTTCCTGGTTGATAAAAGGGTGTGGGAGAAAGGAAAGAGACGTGAAAACATACAAACACAATTGGGGAGACAAGGAGGCGGAGCGAGACTGCAAACAAACCTGGAAGAAAGAACACGATGTCCCGAGTGACACGTCTAGGGTGACCTGCCCCAGTATGAGCTGCACCCTGCCGGACTTCCTCACCAGCATCTTCCCTATCGGACCCTCCCGCAGGTCCTTTAAATTGCAGCAGTTCTCCTCAGCTTGCTCCTCCTGTTGCGTATGAAAATAAGATAAAATGCATCAGGATCCAAAAAAATACACAATGAACTTATGCAAAGAACTACAATCTTATCTTCTTCTTTTTTTTTTTAATGCATTAGCGATATGTTTTTTTGGAAAAGATAATTTCATACTGATAAACAACTATGAACACATTAGATATTTTTAAGACTGACAGAACCCAGAAAAAATAAATTCAGCTAAAAACATTAACAAAGTTTGGTGCCATTAGTGAAATGTGTCAAAGTTTTCTTCGCTGTCCTGCAACAAAAGCTGGGTGAGGGCTTTAGAAAAGTGAAACCGTTTTGCCGGTGCTTCAGTGCCTACCTGGGTCTCTGTCTTCAGCAGCACAGACTGGCCGTCCTCTGACTGCACTTCCGTCTTCACTGGCCTGTGCTCTATGGTCGGGGGCTGGCCAGGCAGCGAGTCGGGGAGCTGCATGAAGAACAGCTGGTCGCTTTTGCTGAGGCTCCACTTGTGCAGCAGGTCGGACAGAACCTCGGGCTCTGGGAGTGGAGGAGGCTTAAAAATTGCTTCTGCCTTCTTTATTTCCGTTTCCTCTGGCTCCTGTTTTACTGCAGGCAAAATAATGGGGGATGCAAGGTAAACATGATTTGTTCCAAGCTGGTTATTGATCTTTGCAGTGGCTGGTATTGGTAAAATAACACATAATTCAACATTACAAGTGGCTAATGAAGTTAATAGATTTTAAGTATTTGTATACACTTCCCAATAACTCTCTTTTTTCTTTAAAAAGTCCAAACAGTAAGGCTGTTTACATGGGATTTCTTAGTAAATCTGATTATACTGTTTCAAACTGAGGGATCTGATTGTCCTGCATTTAATCAGATTACGGTACATCTGAATTAAAACAGCTTTTCGATTTTGTCTTTTGAATTTACTAGTTCAACAAAACAGCTAATAAAAAATAAAAAAAACACTTATTACTGTTGTGTTTAAAAAGTACAGTATTATTATATATACACTGTCCTTTCTCATATGTTTATTATCATATAGCTGCGGGCTATGTAATGTCAATGCAACAAATGCTGTGAAAATAAGGCAAGCCAAAGGAGAGACTTCCTCTTACCTTCCACTGCAGTGTCCATGGGCTCATCATCGTCCTCCACCTTCTCTCTTTTAACAGCAGCAGAAGTGCTGAATTCCTCCCTGAAGCCCCACCCCGACACGGCGAGGGGCAGCTGGACAGGACAGCTCTTCTGCTCACTCCTCAGGAAGGGATCGTCGATAAACTGAACAAATGATACAGCACGGTTAAATTCCCAGAAGCCCCTAAAAGCAGCATTTGAACAGAGTGGGCTGTGGCTCACATTATCTCTCTCTAGATTGCGCAGAATCTCTTTGGTCTCTTCCTCGGTCTCTCGTTTCTCCTTTTTGATGTTGATGATGGCCGATGGTCCATCGCTTGGGGCATCTCTCTCATTTTCATAGCCACCTGTGTCGAATAATGGGAGTCCATGACTTTAAAGTTGCCGTACGGATACTAGCCCCACGCCAACGAGGGAAGAAGAAGACGGGAAAACCCTACTTCTCTTTTTCATCATCATTTCTGCGGGCCCCTGTTCAAAAATGGAGTGGGACTGGATGAGATCTGGTCCCCGTCCACGGCCGCGGCCTCTCTCCCTGGAACCTCGACCCCGCTCTCCATCACGGCGACCTCTCCTCGGCTCGCTGTCAACCTTCACTCTGACAGATAAAGTTATGAATCAGCACGTGTGAAAACAAACCTCCCTTGGGCTTATTTTTGTCTATCAGCATCGGTTTTGAACTCACTCCTCTTTGGCTTTCCTGCTGATAATATTGGGTGCAAAGGTTTTCTGCAAAAAAAATATATATATATATATTTCTGAGATTCTGATAGTATGATAGGCAAAAAATTAATCATTACAATTACAGCTCTAAAATGTGTTATTTTAAAGCAACAGGGTGAAAACAGAAAACTTTCGTTAGCTATAAATTATTACATCATTAAACATCTGATAGAACATTCAGGACATTTCAGGACATCTTATGCCTAGTTAGGTTGTGGTGCATGCTGCCGCCTTGCCTTCTTCACTCCTCCTAAGGTGAGATCTCTAGAACGCATGGAGGGAAGGCGGCCGGGGGAGATGCCGGCTGGCGGTCGGCGGTTCGGGAACGGAACGCGAGGATTTCCGCCAGGCGTGGGCACACGTTGACCGCTCATGTCTCCCGATCCTGAATCTGCCATCCTAAACTGACAAAAAAAAAAGAAAAGAAAAAAGAAACAAGGCATCAAGCATTTGCAACAATTTGTGGTTTCCATGATTTTGCTTATACAAAATAGGGCCCTCATCATCATTTAAGGGTTTTCAACCCTGTGGTGGTAAATGGAAATTTCTTATTGATGATCAGCGGTGTTTATATGTGTAAACATGGTTAATACATGACAGGTAACGTATAGGGATAATGCGTTTTCGATGCGATAGCCACAGTCTACAAGTACAGAAAAAATAACTCTTGAACCAGCTAAATTAATTTTATTCCAAATTACAATTCAATATTTTCTTTTAATTCAAGAACAAAACTTTATTTATTGGACCTGAAACGTTTACAAGTATACAATATCCATATCCGACTGAAATTGCTTTGAAAGAAACTGGAGATCACATGATTTAATTACTACATCACGTGATGCTATGGCATCATCTAGAATTACACAATATATTGTGTGCATTAAACGTACATTAGGTGCTGATACCGTGGAACCCAGCTTGAGTTGGATTTTTTTATTTTTTGAAAATGACACCGATGATTACTACTTCATTTTGCCGGTGGGTTGCAGCATGTAGTTTTCCTTCAGTTCATTTTTTGTCATTGGTCATTTCGATCGGACGTGACAGTGCCGTCAACGTAGTATTGTCTTTTGAACATAGTGAACACTCGCAAATCAACGTATGTTGTCGTATTTACCCAAAATACAGCGTAAATCAGCAACACGTGTCCAAATCGAGCACCGAAAACACCTACTCACTCAGATACACGCTGAATTACGACTGTCAAGAAGAAAGCATAACACGCCGAACAGTTCTGCATACTCACGTCGTGATCCCGCTTCTGCCGTAATCGAGAGTTGATCCCAAACGTAGAGTGAAAGTGTCATTACAAGTTGTTTTGAGCTACTGCTGCTTCCAACAATGCAGGACGGCCGGCGCCATGACACTTTGCGTTGACGTCATCGCTTGACGTTTCACGGGGATCAAACCTGCGCAAGCAAAGACGCATAAACCCGTAATTTTTCTGTGGACATCTTCCTTGACCACATTTTCCTCAATTATCTTATCCATTTTTATGTTTGCTGGACCGAATGATTTATCCGTTGTAAATAATGTGCTCATGATAATGAGTTTTTCTTTTTTTCTTCTTTTTTTTTTGTTGCAAAAATCTAATTGGAAAGAATTAGAAATAGCATGTAAGAAAATACCATTTTACATTGTTTCATTGCGGGATGATTCCAAAATATAAGCAGAAACAAAACTTGATGGACCATAAACATTTTTTACAGTGCCTAATTATTAAGACATGCCCTTGGATAGTGGTGACATGAATTAAAATGTATTCAGGTCAGGTTCTGTATAATTTTTCAGAGCCTTTTATTTTAAGTAACCCAACATTTGTGCTTTTTTCAGACCATAGAAATGAAACCTTGTACCAGTGTCATTTGAAAACACTTGTGTTAATTCAACTACACTGTAATGGTAATAAACACAAACATGCATACATCCAATTTCTGTCACTGCTTGTCCTGCATTCATAGTCATTCACCCTGAAAAGCCAGCACACAAGTTATTATTATTATTATTATTATTATTATTATTATTATTATTATTATTATTATAAGGCAGTTGGTAAAGCAGCATGTATACAATTTATACAATACCATTTCCACTAGATGGCAGTTTTAAAATGTACAATCTAAAATGTTTGGTTCATCGTTCATCAGAATTAATTTTTCTCTTCTCTTCATTACCCTTTAAGAAGTATTAGTTCTCTTTGTGACACCATAATGGGTGTCACAAATTACTTTTATGGCAAATGACTTTTAGAACTATATTTAAGCATACACTTAGTCTACAAAAGCCAGGAAGCAAAAAAGTGAAAGATGGTTTTTAATTTCTCTCGAGTTATTGAATTTAAAAAAACATTGGCAAATTGAATTTTGCCAATCTTTTTAAGACAGTAACTGACCTTTGAGACGTGCCATAAATGTGACTGATGGCATATTAACTAATGGATAGTCATAGATTGTATTTGGGCATCAAGGGTACACAATGGATTTGTATTTCATTTGTTTATTCATTCACAGGACATCATAGATCATTCATGTAACAACACATGCCCCCCGCAAGCAAAGCTGAGAGTGTTATTTGGGCAGAGTCTGCCCCCCTCATGTTGTGACTAATGATAGATGAGCACAGTTTAATTACACTCTGAGGATATCTGCCGCTGGGCAGAAAAGGATGTGGCTGTTTACAGTCAATGGAATTGCAGCAATACATCATTGTCATTAAAAAAAAAAAAAAAAAAAAGGGAGGGGGTTTGGGAGAATAAAAATATGATGTCTGGGAGACGATGGCACTCTGACTATCAGATCATCTCTTTGTCATCTATCTTTTTATTGTGCGCACGTATCCATTGTTTTAGCAGCAGATTATCGCTATTAATCTGGGCAGGTGGGGGGAGGAGGGCCTCTGTAATCCTCAACCAAATCCAAAATGAAGTTGTCCCCGGAGGTTGAGCAAACACAAAGACATCTCTTATGAAAATGAATGCCAGCGGAAATCTGCTTAGTCCCGGTTTACACAGCGGCATCCCTCGCGACCAGTGGGGCCATCGGGGGAGAGGGGAGGAAGGGAGGGAGAGGGATGGCCTGCGAGGTTAGTCCATATGGCATAACAGTTGGCACGTGCATTTCTTTTTTTTGAGGTCTCGGTGGTGTTGTGTTATTTACTGGGCCACCTCTTGGAATAATCTGCTCAGCCAGTGGAGTGTGTATTTCAAAAAAAGAAAAGGGCTTTGAGGTCACGACGAAAGGTGACATGTATGCAAGCAGCTGAGTGTTGGGACTGCATTCAAGTGTGTGTAATGTGTAGGTTTGTGTGTGTTTGTGTGTGTGTGTATAGACTTTGCGCCCCAGGGCAGATTTAGCGGCGAGTGATGTGTGATGTGGGATTGGATGGTGAGGGCATAATGCCAGTGAGGATTACTGACTTGCTCAGCGTGGTCGCACTCCACTGTGATTTTTTATTATTTATTTTTTTTACATTTCTTGTGGGTTTTTTTTAAATCTATGTTTCCCTCGTTTTGTTTTGTTTTTCTAATTCGTCCCATGTGGCTAAACGCATGAGTCAAGCAAACATCATCCACAGAGCGGAGTGTGTGTGGAAAAAAAAAAGTGGTGGGTGAGGGAGGTGGTGATGCTGGGAGGCAGAGGAGGAGGAGGGGGGTGGGGGGGGCGGTTAGGATGTTTGTGCGGCACACAGCGTGAGAGAGAAACACAGAGAGAGAGGAAGAAAAAGAAGAGAGTGAGAGAGAGAGTGAGAGAGAGGAGTCCGTGTGCTCGTTTCACCTCCTAATCAGTTTTTCCTGCGGGATCTGTCATCAGCCGCTGCAGAGGAGGAGAGCAAGAGGAGGAGGAAGATACCGGACACCGGAGCGGCTGGAACCCGACTTCTGCCATCGCTGATCCACTGAGCCTCGACACAAGTAAGGAACTCTCTTCAATCAGCCGCCTCTTCACAAAACAGCGGAGGCTCCCGGGTGAAATGATGTGAAGCGGCGCTCGTCGGTCCAGCCTTTGTGTTTGCGCCGTTCATGTGTGCGAGATGACATTTAATGCCAACTTTGCAGTGCAGTCCATATAGTCTTTGTTGCATCCATAACCGGCGCCGTTTGGCACGGCATCCCCGAGGGGGCTCAAGCAAATCCACCGCCGCCCCTTTCCCAAAGTCTTAACGCTTGGTTTATTTGTGTGAGATCCCATCGCACTGTATTAGTCATACTATGTCTGTGTGTGACAGCCTATTTAATCAGCGTCTCGTAACATGTTCACACCATGCAATGTTTTTTTTTCTCCCCCTCAACCTCCAACAGCTGTAGGTGCTGAAATGTAAACCCTAGCGGTGCCTTTGCCTCCCTCCATATGCATGAGGTGATACATTTCTGTAGGATTTTTTTTTTTCCCAGTCAGCCTTACATACACATCTGCAGCTGATTCATAATTTGGGATGCGAGTCTCTGCTGTAATTACATTTGGACCCAGTTGCCTGATTTTCCAGTAATTGGCCATCAAAGTGGGTTTTTTCGCAGCTCAGATAATTGGCTCACGTTTCCTTTTTACGGATTTCTGCATTGAGGAGGGCGACGGCTGCGTGTGTGAACGCTATAGGAGGCTTCCTTTGAACCGCCTGGCATGCGATTCGATCCAAAAGTGGAACACACGCCGCACTCACACGGCTGAGACGTGGGGCTGACGTGCTGACACCGTGTCCTGAGAGGGATCTCCCCCCCCTTTTTTGCCCCAGTTTGGATCTCGGAAAAAAAAAAGAGACACCAAGTGAAGAGACGTGAACAGCAGCTGGAAAACGCACGTGTGTGATGCAGACCAACAACCCCCCACCCCGCCACCCTTTTCTACCGCCTCGCTGTGTGAGCGAGCTATTGCACAAATTTCACAGTCCACAGCCTTTAATGAGCTGATGCCGCCTGTCCGTCACGCAGCCCTCGATCGGACAACGACGCCGGCAGCTGGCAACTGTGGCCTAAAACCAGCAATTAATGTTAATTCTTTATGTATTTACTCATTCTCTTCTCAAAGGCGCATCACTTAACATGGGCCGAAGCGATTCCAATAATGGGGCGGACGCAAGGCGCTGAGCGATAAAAAGGCAAACGCTCCCTGCTCGGGGCAGCAGGCGATGCTCCTGAGGACGACTGCAGCAACAAATTAGGGATGAGTGAAAGCTGTGAGCGGGCGGACGGTGGAGACGGAACAGGATGACCGCTGCGCGCACTTGCCTGCAGAGTGCCGGCGTCAGTTTATGAGGAGGAAGGTGACAGCTAATCAAACACTACCTCCGCAGACAGATTGACCTCGGTCCGGTGCTCAGGGCCATGTGCAGCGGCCCGGATCGAACAGTGATGGGCGAGAGGGTGAGAGAGAGAGAGAGAGAGAGAGAGAGAGAGAACAAAGATCATCATACATCACCTGCCGCCGAAAGCAACTTCCCTCACAGCAATAAAAGTTCCAGAAAAACAAAAGTTTACCGCCGCAGCCGCTCTTGCCAACGGCTGGCACTCGAGCACTGCAGTGAAAGTGGCTATGTCGTTATCTTTTCTTTGGGGGGGGGCAAGTTTATTTCAAACTGCTGCTTAGTTTGTGACCCCCTTCGTTTGTGAACATTGGACTGAAGAGACAAGAGGGAGGCTGAGGCCGTGTGGTTGCTGGGATACTGGGGCTGTAGGTGGATTATGAGATTGAGGAGGGGGGCTGCAAGAGGCCAGTCGCAAAGATGGCAGGGCACCGGCTTGTGTAATAATGGGGAAATGTCATTTAAGGGCAAGACAAGGCGGGAAGTGGAAAGAAAAGAGCAAAGATCTCGGACGCAGGTCCCTAAATGAAAGGTTAATTGGATTCGGTCCGAAGGCGCTTGATGTTACTAAACTGCAGTCGTGTCCGCTCTCCGGCTCTTTGTGGTGCCATTGAAATGTCCCTCAGCAGATGCTGCCGTTCTTCCAGCTGTGGCATTAGTGCCAGATTACTCTAACCACTCCCCCCTGCCCCCTCATCCCTCTCAGTTTTAACGGCAGATGACCGAGATGGATGCCCCCCTCTCCACCCCATGCAATATCCAGATTTGCGAAGTGACGTGCGACTCCTTCCGCATCATGTGGGACATGGCCCCCGAGGACACGTCCAGGACCACGCACTTCTTCATCGACCTGAGCCGCAAGGAGAGCCGGGACCCCAACCGCTTCAAGCACCGGGTCTGACAGTCCGAGAAGCAATGCATCCCCTCATTTATCCATCCACTCATCCACTCATCCATCCACTCATCCACTCATCCACTTATCCATCCATCCAGTCATCCACTAATGCATCCATCCATCCACTTATCCATCCATCCATCCATCCATTTATCCATCTATCCAAACATCTACTCATCCACCCATCCATCATCCATCCTTCCATCATTCATCCAACCATCCATCCACCATCCATCCATCATCCCACGCACCCATCCATCCAACCATCATGCATGTATCCATCCATCCATCCATCCATCCAAACAGCTACTCATCCACCCACCCATCCATCATCCATCCTTCCATCCATCCATCCATCCTTCCATCCATCCATCCATCCATCCGTCCATCCATCCATCCATCCACTCAATCAATATTTCTCACTGGGCTGTCTTCTTTGTATTGCCGATTCCGACTGATCCATTTTCCTCAGTGACCTTCGGGCCTCCCCTCACTCCCTCATGAGCAGCCAAAATAAGACAAAACACGCATTTCGTTCAGGCCGACTCGGGTCAGCAGACGGGTCCAACTGCTTTCCGATATTGCGCCTGAGCCCGAACACAGAAAACAGCGGTTGCGCCCTTTCAGTCACTTTTGATACAGGCAAAAAAATGGGAAAATGAGTGCAGTCAACAGCTTGGGGCCAGTGACTCACTTCTACTGTTTCCGCTTAAAGTGGACTGACACACGGAGCAGTATTTTTTTTTTTTTTTTTTTTAAACCCTTTTCACACACAATGCACATGAGGCACTTTGTGGTCTGAAAGGAATATATTTGTCATGGACTCCATTCAGGCGGTGGGAGAATGAAAATTGTTTTTCATTTTCTCCCACATGCGGATGGATGTGGGAGAAAATTAAACGGATGGCAAGCCGTCTGGATGATGTAGGTCAATGTCCCACTTAGGTAAAAACTACAAAACTGGATGTTGAAGAAAGAAAAACAGTGTGGTTGCAAAATGTTCTTTCGTGGCAGCAAAATGCTGTCAAATCAGTGGAACCAGCACCGAACTTATTCCAAATTTGTCACAAGACATTTTGCTTTAATATTTAATAGAACTTGGATAACTATCAGTATTTTGGTGAAATCCATTGCCTAATACAACATTTTAATAACATCCCATTGACTCCGTTATTATTTATATCACTCCAGTGTCATAAATTTTCTTAGATTTCTTTGAGAATGTTCGCGCACTCTACTCGCCTGTGAGCCACAGTCAAAGAGTGCAGAGAAATGGGTGACTCAGATGATGGGGATCAGTCAAGTAATTATTCTTGTCCCGATAACAGTGGCATTATTACACCTGCTCCGACAAAAATGCCTTCTGTGCCACCCTAATTTGCATCTGAATTCAAATCCAGTAGCTTAAGCTGAATGCTTTTTTGACCTTGTGTGGTTTCCGGTGCCACATGCTGACTGCAATTATTGCCTCTTTTAGCAGACAGCGCTCTACAGATGTCAAAGCGCTCCAATGGTGTCAAAGAGCTGACTGAGTTGCTCAGGAATGGGAGATTTGGTCTCTCTCTCTCTTTCTCTCTCACTGACAGACAAAGTAGCATAAACAAACTTGCATCAGAAATGTTGCCATGGAGCCCTTTTGGGCCCATGGCAACAAACAAAGTGCCTCGGAGGCCTTGGCTAAAACAAAGCTGCTGATTTGATCCGATGTATCCTAGTTACAGCAGCTTGGGCCCGAAATGAAATATCATGCTAATTAAAGGCAAGGGAAAAAAAAACATATTGAGGTCAGTGGCTAACTAACAATCAAATTTACATTTGTTTTGAAATGTTAATGGAAAACAGAGCAGCCTGTAATAGTCTGGCTTCCAGTCCCTGATGGTAACTCCTTCCTGCTTCCACCTCCAGGATGTTCCGACCAAGCTGGTGGCCAAGGCCGTACCCCTGCCCATGGCAGTGAGGGGACACTGGTTCCTCAGCCCCAGGACCGAGTACTGTGTCGCCGTCCAAACCGCTGTCCGACAAGCCGACGGTGACTACCTGGTGTCGGAGTGGAGCCAGGTTATTGAGTTCAGCACTGGAGGTAGAGACAACCTGTCATACACAGACAGCATGTGTGCTTATATATATATATAAATATATGTATTTATAGCGCAAGAGCGCAACGGTGTGACAAGTTCTAAACACAGGAATAGGAAATGAGGACAGAGAACAGCTGTGGATTTTTAAAAAAAACTACAATTCTGATGAGGCACAAAGGGGTCATTAGCATTTCAAAGTAGCGCCGACGTCTGAAATGATGTGGCTCCTTTTAACTTTGCAGACTACGCCATGGAACACCTGCAGCAGCTCCTTGACAAGGCCAAAGGCTCTGCAGGGAGGATGCTGAAATTCTCTGTGTTTTACCGCAACCAGCACCCGGACTACTTCGACTTTGTCAGGTACGTCCATGAGCATTTTGACAGTGTGTACAGCAGACCGCTGCAGCAATAATGACTTCCGAGTTGCGGTAGGTCAGATTTGGTTAATGGCAGTCGTTGCTCCATTAAAATGTTCTGGTGGGAAAGACTGAGTTCTGGCTTTTATGCGGATGGTCTTTGACAGATAAAAGCCTTCCCGTCAATATAATGTGTGCTAGCTGATCCTTTCTTGGCAACTGAACACTCTCTGATGGCGTCTGCATGCTTCATAAAGCTCACTAAGACATTGATTATGGGCGGTTCGAATCCATTTGTCACAATCCCCAGTCTTCCCCTGATCTTTGTCCTCTAAAGTCTTCGGGGTCCGCTGGTACCATGAGTGAAGAGGGAGTTTGGGATCTCAGGCCAAGAAGTTCCCAAATTAATAACGCACCAAAATGTTTTGTGTTTCCCAGCCCCTTCCCTTTTAGTTGGGACAAAGCCAGGAATAGCTTCCACTTAAAAGCCCACAAAGACAAAAGAGAAAAAACTGAGTGTAGCTCATGCTAATAAGCATGAGGCTACTACACTAAAGGCTTTACTCTGACAATTAATCTAGCCTCTCCTTGGTGTGAGTTCAGTTCACAGCACATTTAACCGTCACCAAGAGGCAGTGACACGCGGCTAATGTCGCCATAAACGCCAATGACATGCCTTGACTGACTTGCTGTAGCTCATTGGCTAAACTAGGAGTGGCGGGCAGCAGCAGCTAATCTGATTTATCTGATTAAAAATGATAGCAAGAATGTTTGTTTGGTCATCCATCCATTCCCACTTCCTCGTGCACTTAGGGTCGTGGGGAGTGCTGGAGTCCGTCCCAGCTGTCATGGGGCAAAGGCAGGGTTACAATCTGGATGAGTTGCCAGTTCATAGCAGGGTCATATAGCAAGACATTCACACACACACACACACACACACACACACACACACACACACACACACACACACACACACACACAAACACAACCATCGACAAATTGGACTTCCCAATTCTCCTCACGTGTTTGTTTTTGGACCGTGGGACGAAGCTGGAGTACTGGAGAAAACCCATGCAGACACAGGGAGAACATGCAAAGTCCAGACAGAAAGGTCCTGTGTGAGGTGACAGGGGGTTAGGTTTGTACTGTTTTAATGGGATTTTTGCCAGATGGATACATGGGACGAATTCAAAAGGACGATAGTGCCAGGTTAATCGAGAAGAGAATCTTTATTGGCAGTATGTAAAATCAACAAAAGTGGTTTATTTGATCTTAAGAACAGCAAGCCTTACTTTGCCGTGATAAGAACGGGAACTGCCCATTAGTCCAACAAATTGCCCATTGGTCCGACCTCCCATTACGGTTAGGGTTAGGTTTTTAGTGTAAGGATCTCCTCCCCGGTAGATCCCAGGGAGGAGTGATGCACGTTCCATCACAGGGAGAAGACTTGTGGGCCTGGTGCCCAGCCCTCCAAGTTGTCCCACCACACAAAAGTGGTGGGGGTCGGACCAATGGGCAATTTGTCGGACTAATGGGAGGTCGGACTAATGTGAGGTCGGACCAATGCCTTGCTCCCGTTAAGAACACCTCAACTTCTCTGGGCCAAAGCAAAACCTGCCCTGAATCCTTATGCCTCCGTTCTTGGATACATCAAATACACACCAGGAAAGGGATAACTGCACTCCTTCTGTCAGGCCTTTTTAAATCTTTTTTTTTTACATTACATTTTACATTTTACATTTTACATTTTACAATTTACATTAATTAAAATTTCTGACTACTCTTTTGACTTGTCTTAAAGGAGAGAATGCGAAGGCCTGATGCGTCCGGTGCTTAAGGACTGCAGCGGGAGTCACGGTTCTCCTATCAACGGGAAACTACAAGGGGTCTTCTTCAGCTGCAACACAGAGTTCGACACAGGCCTCCCACCCAGGGACTCCCCGTACGGACCGCTCCGCTTCCAGATCCCGGCGGGGCACCTGCTCAACCCCAATGTCAGCCTGTACTTTGCAGACTTCTACTGTATGTACACGGCCTACCATTATGTGGTGCTGGTTCTCGCCCCAGTCGGCTCGGGGGGGGACGCCTTCTGTCGTACCCGTCTCCCACTGCTGGACTTGGCCTCCAACCCCTTCTTGACGTACACCGAGTCCCAGCGTCCGGGGGAGGAGCCTGTTTTTTGCCACGCCAGCGACGTCATTCTCGAGGTGCTCTTCACTGAGCCGGTTCCATTGGACCAGGGCAGAGTGGAGCAGATCAGCGGGCACCACCAGCTCATGAGTCAGACCACAGCCAACGCTAAGAAGGACCCCAGCTGCAAGGTGTGCAACATCAGTGTGGGACGCTGAGGCCAGGCTGCAGATGCAGTGGCAGACTGGGGTGCGTGAGTGTGTGTGTGTGCTGACGGACTCGACAAGGCGGAACGTCTTGAGTCCGTCCCGTGTCGGTCGGAGCACAGCGGAATCGGTCAACCTCTCAGGTGTTTGCTCGCTGCCGCCGCCTCGCTTCACCCCCTTGCTCGCATCGAGTGGTAAACAAAAGAGAAAGTGAACCGCAAAATTCCATCAGGACCATAGCTAGAAATACCACTATAGATCTGTTAACGGCTTCCATGAAATACACAACTGGGGACTTGATAGACGACTAGACTAAATCACCATGTATTTGCTCTAAGTCATCTTTGCTCTCTGGTGTGTCTGGCCTCTTCAAACACTTTATTTCCCATGTCTTTTCCCTGACTGCAGTGTTTGAATTGCACCTGCAGGAGCCAAATACCAAAAACATTCCCTTGTGCAGTAAAGCAGCTTGTGGTTTTATTGTTATTTTTTTTTAGCTTTTAAAAGTTTTTTGCGTTTGTGATTCAGAGAGAAAAAAGCTCTCAACGGCCAAATTTCTGATGATAACACTACACTATGGCTGTAACATTTTTAGCAACCTTTCTAAAAACAAAATTCATTCCTGTGACGCAATTAGTTGAACCTTTGTATTAAGACTCCTGGCACACCAAAAACTCAGTGTTGTGTAAACCTTATTAGAGGTATCTATGTGTGTTGAGTTTGAGGAAGATTGCTTCCTAAAGTCAACAGGGCTGAGCCAAGATTAGCTCCACTCTTGCTACTTGGCTTCTGTTTGTCCCTGCCTAATAATCTGTGACCTAAATGGGAATCCCAGAAATGCCCACAGTAAAAAGGATCCCTGCACCCTTGAGCAACAGTAAAGCACACGCTGGATGTGACAAAAGAAAAAAAACACATTGGATGCTGACTGAGGAAAACAAACAAACACCGACTATGGGTTCTTGAAAAGTTTTTTATATATACATACACATTGCGATCACTCTTTTCATAGAAAAAAAATTACCGTCTTAAAATATTCAGTCACTTCATCTGAAAAACAGGACTCACATCTTAGTTATGCCCTTTTCACTTCAAGCTTCTTGTTGCTGCACAGATGCGAGTTCACGCTCACGCGGATGCTGTAGTTCTCTCCATCGTTGTTGTCCCAGAAAGGCTCGCCGTGGCCGCCGGGCAGATAAAATAAACAGAATTCTACATTCCTCTTGGCATCCAGCACTTTGGGCAGAGCAATGTCAAACTCAAAGATGTCCGTCCGGGGCCCGCCAAAGCGCTTCGGCAGGTACGCGCAGGCCTCGTCCCTGTAGCTCTGCCACGAGTCGAAGGTGATGCGCACCCGCACGTCCTTCTGGTAGCTGACGTTCCTGACCCGCACGGTGCCTCGCAGGGCCTGGTCGCTCACGCTGCAGCTCTCCAGGGTCACCATGCTCTTTTCCAGCTTAGCGCGGAAGGCCTGGAAATCAGCGGAGGGCTGCGGGAAGCCCAGCTTGAGCTGCGTCCCCGGGCAGCAGGTGCTGACGGTGCAGCTGTAGCCGTCCTCCGTCATGCTCCCCAGATCCTGCAGCGACGGCAGGAGGTCGAGGTCAGACGGCCCCTCCTTGTCGGAAAACTCCCGCACGGCCGTGAGGGACAGCCCGCACGAGTCGGCGAAAACCACTCGCTTGTTCCTGATGGGCAGCAAGACGTCGTCGTCCAAGTCATCAAAGTCGTCCAGGAGGAAGGGGAGGGGTTGGGTGAGGTAGGCCCGGCTCAGGACGTCCAGGGGTAGCGGATCTAAAGCCGGAGGACGGATACAGGGGCGCTGCGGCTTCAGGATGGGAACCCAGACGTGAGGGCACAGTTGTTTACTCTGGTTCAAGCAGAGCCTGACCGCTATCTCGTTAAGTCCGGCTGATTGGGCCGTTGACCTCAGGCCAACCGCAGGCAGGAGGCTTGAGAGGGAAGAACAAAGCAAAGCAACGCCGCTTTCAAACTTTCACATACTTACTGGAACAAAACTTTTAGCCCTGGCAACAAATGATGAGAAATAACCCCCAGACTGGACTGCTGCAATGAAAATAATATCTAATGGAATTGGGTTCCACGTGAAGCGGTAGAAGTTCTCTCTCGCTTCTTGCCATGCTCCAAAAGATAACATCTTCAGTCGATCTAATGACTCCATAAGCAATCATCTGCCATCCACTCTGCTTTTATAAAGAGGCTGAACAAGAATGCAGTGGCTGCAAAGATATAGAGTAGAAGCTTTACCTGCATGAATGGATATTTTCATGCTAAAAATAAACTGCGCTAATGGTGCTAATTAGGGGGAGAAAAGAACTTCAGCATTTTGATAGTATTTTTATTTAGTACTGAATGGCTTTGGCTAGAGCTTAGCTTCGCCAAAAACCTAGTTAGTTCATCTAATCATCTAGTCATCTTCAAATTTTAGAAGGACCTTTTTGGTGTGCCGGGTAGATGAATCTATCCAAAGTGTAACAAAGTCACATTTATGAGTTGCATGGTTAGTGCCAGCAGCTTACGTCGCACTTAACATCTCCATCCTGGATTCGAGGGAAACGCTCTCCACGTTTGCTTGGAGTTCTGCGGAACAAAAAGTGCAAACACACACAGACAGTATTCTCACCACTTTGGTGGAGGAAAGGTGGCTGCCGTACACTTTACATTCATACAGACATGCGTACATTATTAATCTCACTTACAGACTGTGTCCTGGAGCAACTTGTTTTGCGTGCCGTCTCAGTCATCCCCTTGCCAGCAGTGTGCGCAACCAGATCCTATTTATACCCCCCCAAGGTGAGACGTCACACTGTTATGTTGAGCACTCCGCTCCCAACCAATCAGATCAACTCTTGTGAGTTTGTGCTCCGTCACATGAACCTGCATGTACTGTTTGTGTTCCACTGTTTATGAAAAATAATTTGTTCTATCAAACTTAAGCGCAACCATATGAAACTGTTGTATGTAGAACATCCTGATGATCCGTGACTGTCGTCCCCCTTCACCTTTGTGCGTCATTGAAAAGGCTTGATGTGTCAGTTTGGTGCTCCAGTGCACTTTAGCCTGCATTATGGAAACTATGACAGCCATGCTGGCCTCTATTCTCAGACCTATCCATGGACACAGGAGCTTGTGAGAGGATAGTGCCCTGGTCTTCTGCTGGCCGGTTCATAAAATCCTCTGGCCCGCCGGCATGTGTGATGCAGAGGATCTGGATTTATAGACGACAGCCAAGCTATTGGAGGATGGACCCCAGCGCATTCATATCCAGTTGCATGAAACGTGAACCCTTTTACAGCTTTCAGCTTCACCGCTGAGTTATGGCAGAAACGTGTTAAAAGTGCCCGGCCCAATGCTGACGGAGGATGTCTGAACTCGTCCACGAGCTCCTCGCGTTCCAGTTTCACTCTGAAACGGACTCAGTTTTAACAACAACGGTGCTGCTGTATAAATAAAATTCAAAGACAAGCCAATGTTTGATTCTCTCTTTTTCTTTCAGTGAAGAATTCAAAGATATCCAGCTTCTTGAATAAAAAAAACAAACACATGCTTCATGAAAGCTTGGATCTTTTCAGTGTTTGAAATGCAATTACTTCTAATTTCCTGATAACGGCGGCTTGGTCTGCACAGGCGGCAGCCTGCTTCCTCAGTTTTATGAGGCTCGCCCTCGGTTCTTAATTAGTTCCACATATCTCCACAATTTCCAGTGGTGGCTCATGACTCATGGCTCTTTGAACTTACATAACGGTGTTATTGCGGCCATTATTGCCTCACAAAATGTCATACCCCGCTTTTATTGATAAATCAAAATAAAAGAGTGAATAAAAGAAAAGAAAATGCAAACCTCTGAATCTGTATAGTCAAAATCCTAATAATTCCTTAACCGCACCAGAATTAATCTCAAGGGATTATATAGGAGAGCAGTGCAAAATAATGAAAACCCTCGCAGATAAAAGAAGTGTCCTCTTCACATATCAACTCAGTGACATAAACAGCTCAGTTCGGAAAGCACTACAGCAGCAAGTGAGCTGATGAAATTTCATCTTTGAGTCATCTGACGTATCCTAGTTTGGCCGGAAAAGAGAGAAAAGCCAATAATGCGAGCAATCTGGTTGAAGTAACAGGATTTGTATTTACAAGTCAAACAGACACCAACACACCAGAATGCATGAGCATTATGTAACCAAACTTATGTTGTGACATGATTAAAAAAAGATCCAAAAATAACGTCGCTGCAGTGCCGCTCCAGTGAACCGGCTTCATTCTTCAGTAAGCACTTACTGACATTCACCACTCGTGCGCATGGGGGCAGCGAATGTCTGTGCTTACATTTCCTAAAATTAGTCTTTAATCCCGACAACAGTCAGACAGGCCGGGGCCACTCCCAGATCATCTGCATCATTAACTGCTGCGCGTCTGCGAAGCGCTGCTCAATTTCGGACCTCCTGCAGCCAAAAGCAGCCGTGCCAGCCAACGCACCTAAAACAGAGACATAATGAGTGAGCTGTGTACACAGCCTGCGTATCAAAACATACCGAGGTTCTTCAAGGTACATCATTATCAAGACAAAAAAAAAGAGGTGAGGGCTAAAAATAAATCCAGATGTCACCACAAAGCGGCGCATTATGTAAGATCTGCAAAGAGGAATTTGCCGATCTGTTGTTTCAGAGGGTGTGAGGGCAGCACTTGGCGACACAGTTGCCACGTTCAAAGTCACCGTTTACTCACTTTCACATTCAGATTAACTGCACAGCTCCACTTGAGACGAGTGGGGCGATGGTTCGATAGCGCATGAGATGCTGAGAGCCCTCTTCAAGGTCCACAACGTACTCTCTGAGAGGAAAATGTAACATCGCCAGTTTAGTATCCATGCAGAAAAGAGACAAAAGCGTCAACTGACAAAAGGCAACACTGCCACCCAGTGGGGATAAATAAAAAAAACGAGGACAAAGTGGAAAAAGAGGTACCTCTGATCGTCTGTTTCAGGTTCAACCAAGATGTTTTCCTGCCGCTCTTTCACACGCAGGAACACAAAGGAGTCCAAACAAGGCTCTGGCACTGCCGTCACAATAGAAACAGTTTAATTTTAAAAGTCTGATATATATTCAGCTGGGATTCATTTGGATCAGGGGTGTCAAACATGAGTAGTGCCAGCTAAAGTCAATCAAAGTGAAACTCTACCTGCTTTGAGCATGTCCACACTCTGCAGGTTGGAGGGCATGCGCCTCAGTGCGACAACCCTCAGGTAGCTCTCTGTGTTGGCGTAGTACCTGTGGGCCAGGTGAACGTGCCGTTAGTTGTTATGCTCACAGTGGAAGCGAGAAACGAAAAGCATTACATGGAAAGAAAAACCAATCCCACTCACTCTTTGGCAAAGGAAAACTCTTCCGGCGAAAGCAATGACGGCTCTCCAGCCTTTCGAGAATTTTGTCTCTCCAGGACATGGGGGAAAAACTTTTCAATCTAAACAAAGATTGAGCATTTGTAATATTCCACCATGATGAAATGTCAGGGTTTTTTCTTTGGCCCATTACCCAACTGACCTTCTGCAGACGGGAGCGCAAGTAGCTGCTTAGCATAAAGCGGATCCTGTCTATTTCCATGCGGTGGATTCCAGCCTTAGCGTCGCCCTTCTTCACCCGTTGCAGGTTGTCCTCCTGTCAGCACGAAGAGGTCAACACAAGATGTAAACAGTTTCCTTTATTTGGGGTGAGTTACAAGCAGAGAAAAACACATTATCTAAAATATGTTTCCATTAGTTTTAGGTAAGCAGCTGTGTGTTGCTGGTAATGAGACGAGGGTCATAAAGGTCAAACGACTGTGATCAGCGGGGGAAGCTGTTAGAATGTCTGGATGGGGGAAGTTGCTAATTAGGATTTATATACAAACACTGTTGATCAGACATTTTAGAGTTCTGGATATGATGATGTGCCTTCAAACAAACAGTAATCAAAGGTTCTATTTATAGGCATTTATATGTCTTCATTTAAAAAAAAAAATAAATAAATAAATAAAATAAAAATAAAAATCTGGACTAAAATAGAGCAGTTCTGCTCAGTTGATTATCCAAAAAGCTACAACACACCTACAGATATAGAGCATATTTTTGCCTCTTGTTGACAATACAGAAAAAGAATGTACACATAAACATAAATAATAATGTAAGAGTGGAAGGAGAGGCAAAACTCACAGTGGAAATTAAAATATTAAAATAATAAATATAATATGTTGGTGTTTAGACCGCAATACTATTGCTAATTAACCGCCATCGATTACAATGCGGTGTGTATAGAGGACTTGCGCTTGCGCATTTCTGTCAACGGTTCATCAACATCAAGCGTCGGGGGGGGAACTCAGTCAAGCGTTCGTCCTACAAATGTGTGGGTTGGCATTTCCATCGGTGCGCTGTGCACGGTCACTCGTGCTCGAGAACACAGAGACAGTAGGCGGGAAGGTGTTCCCCGGTAAGTTTACCATGTGAGTCAGCTGCTCCATCACACACTCCACCACCTCCGACTTGTTTTCAAGCAGCTCCGGAGAGAACTTCTCATTCAGCCAAGCCTGCCACACAAACAACCACGACACACGAAGACTGTTGACACGTGTCTCGAGGGGTGACATTCACGTGTTGTAAGGCGTTTGCAACACGTAGCTAGACAAGACAACGCGATATTTCCTGTGTTAAAATGAGCTTACTTCTTCCAGTTTGCCGATCAGCTCCGCCGGAGTCATGAGCTCCTCCTGCGTGTCATCTTGGTTGATGTCGCTGCCGTCGTCAGACGCAGCGTCCGACATGTTTTTATTATCTATCTCCTTACTTTAAGTCCCCGATTTAGCTTTTAGAAACACGAGTTCGCGGAAGCAAAGTTGTCAGTGCGCAACGTCTGCCAAAGTGCAGTCGCGACAATAGCGGCCACAGGTCGGCTGGAGGAGAGTCCTTGTTTATTCGCGCCACTACCGTCTTCTCGCGAGAGATCACGCGTTTAGCGTTCCTCCTTCCGGATGTTTTACCCGCGGACGGTCTGAGCGAGGTACTGTTCTTGAACGCTTGCATGTAGAACTCCGCTGGCTACAATCTTAAGGGAATCATCCAGTCAAATTTTCTGGTGTCATCCTGCCACAACGCATGTTTTTTTTTCTTCTTCTAAATATATCTATAAAGCAGCACTTCCTGCTAGCTTAAATTCAGGATATGTTTCTTTTAATCAGACTGAATACAGCTACTAATGTAAACAACCCTTTTCGGGTTTACTACGAAATATAGGTTTATAATGGACGTAATGTAAAATAACATATGCTGTACACATATATAAATACGTGTCTGCAAACACTATCTTGATTTGTTTTTCAGTTAATAACCAAAACAAAACAGATAATTTAATAGACATAAGGAATAAAGCCAATCAAACACATCTGTGACGTGCTGTCTCAAGCATATCAAGAGACATCTAGAATGCACATGGCATTACCCACACCCATTTAAAAAGGTTGTGCTATGGTATTATCCAAAACATTTGATTTATTTAATGGAAATTTGTCACTTGATGGATTTTCCCCCTGAATAATAATAATAATAAAAAAAAAACCACACACTTGAAGTTAGACTAGTAGCGATTTCCCCCCCAAAGAAATAAGAACAACAAACTTTCTGTAATAACGTGATAACATTTTTTATTTTTATTTCTGGCTGTTAGTTTTGTACTCACTCACTCACTCACTCTTTTTAACATATCTGAAAAAAATACACCTGTAATTACCAATCTCAGATGTGGTACATACACTGATACACACAGCTGCATGTGGCAATGCAGTTTCATTAATACCCCACAAACTCAACAGAATACAGTACAGGGTTCTTGGCTGTTCAGCAAAATGAAATGAAATTAACCATATTCCATTTTGTGTAAAGTGTTTAAATAAAGAATGAATTGATCACATTTATCTGTTAAATACTATTAATGTCAAGTAAAGCTTTACTGTTTTATTGGAAATATAATGCACCTATTTGAAAGAATTCAGGTGATAATTGTTTTGTACCTTTTCTGAAGGAGAATATCTTAATTTCGCTACGGAACAAGAACATGAACATGAAGCGTGTCATACAAATACCATCAGAATGGAACAGAAATCGGTGCTGTCATAGTTTTTGGGATGGACATAGATATTCACAGCTTGTACGGATAAATGGAAGGAAAGGTGTATGCATTTGGGGGATTTACCAGATTAATGGAGTATGGATATTGGTAAAGAGCAGACCCCATGAGACCAGGGTGAGCGGGGGTCACTGGGACGTGATGGTACATTAGCTGAGGTTGAGGTAGTCTCATTCTATTGGAGAGAAACCCGGGGGGCAGAAGAGGCTGGTGGCGAGAGTCTCTCACTGATTTGTTGAGACTTGACAGAACACATGACACTGGCGGCCTGGAGCCGGAATGGACCAGATTTTCCTGACTGATGGGAACTTTCTGAGGCATCGTCCTGGATTTCTCCCGCTTCTCTGCCTGACAAAGCCACGGAGGCATGTTGCTCAGCTTCTTCGCACAAGCCAAAGAGTCCTGCTGCATCAACCTGCCTTGGTGGGTTTTGAAGCCTGGACGGATGGGAGCGGGCCGCAGTGGCTGCACAGTTTTTGGAATGACTTTTGTGAAACTAGACGTTGATGCTGGACACCAGTCAGACTTCAAAGAGTAATCAGGAGACGCTATGAAAGCAGGGGGGAAATATCTTCCACCCTCTTTGTGCATTGGCTTCCAGGCTGAGTCTATAGCTGGTACTTTGAATGAGTCTGTAGTTTGGAAACTCACATGAGAACTGTCTTTATTCTGCACTTGTTTGGGTATTTGACTGCACATGACTGATTTTTGCTCCTCGATACTCGAGGGGATGTTTTTTCCTGAGTTTGAGGAGCCATGAAGGAGGCCCATCGTGGATTTGTCTTCCTTCGTTCCTGTCTCACTGTCCTCTGAAGAAACGGAGTAAGGGGAAGGGCTCCGGGAGGATGATGATGATAAAGGAATGGGAGAGCCATCGGAAAATTTGCAGTTGTGACTGGAGGATGCACGGGCCGGAGATTGGGAGCAGTGAATGACAGACGGTCTCTCTTTGTCCTCGCTCGGCGGGCTCAGAGGCAACTTAAGGCTGGCCTGAGCCACTCGCTTCTTTTTCTCCAGAGGGGAGATGACCTCTCCGGCTGCAGATGGGATGTGAGCAGTCCAGGGGCTGGTTGTGGGAACCTGCGCGAGGCGAGCGTAGACCGAGGTGCAACAATCAGCAGGAGCCCTGCTTGGGCAGTCTGGATTGCTTCTATCAGCGGTGGCAGGCCAGAGAGCAGGGTGAGGCTGCATCACTGCTTCACTTTGGGAGGTAGCCTCTGGACTTCTCTGGTGAAGCATCTAAAAACAATAACAAAAAGTATGTTGGACGCTTGCCGTCGCCAATGCTTATTTTGCTCCTGTAAAATGTTTTCTGGATGTTACCTCAGGATCCATCTCTCGATCTGAATGACTCCGCTTCCTTTTCTTCTCAGTCTTTTGAACTTTGCCATCCAAATTTCGCTTGTAAGGTTTTCGTGGTTTGCTGGGTGGCAGGGGTTTGTCTTCCTCTCCCTTTATGTGTCTCTCGAATGGCAGCACGAGCCTGATGAAACATATTTTGCAATTGTGAATTGTTGCCGCAGCAATTTGCTGTGCTAGTTTTTTTCTGGAAACACAGTCGGCCCTTACTTTTCATAGTGTCTACGAGTGCAAGTAGCAGCGCTGGTGCTCCCTGGACTCCCACCCAGCTCATCGTACACTTTCTTCCAAAGACGACGCGCTGTCACCTGTTGGATGACACAGTGGAAATGAAGAAGGTCACGACAAATACATAAAACATAGAAAACGGTCGATGATGAATCTTGCAACTCTGACGTTTGTCTTGGACAGTGTGAACGAGACTGTCAAAGAGTAGAATTCTTCATGATAAAATGATTTATAGATAACAATTCCTATTGTCACCTAGATATTTTACACGCCAGAGAGCACAGAAATAGGTCCATCAAACTGATCGTATTGAGAACAAATCTCCAAGAAAAGCAAAAGAAGAAATGGATGGACTTTTCCTTATTTTTGCGGCGACAGAACCACACTTATTATAAAAGCGTCCACTGAAGTCATGTATCACGTTGGAAAAACAGAACCGCTGCTTTCTCATAAACTGTCTTAACAGTCAAATTATTTTTGACACCAGGGAGAGAGCCCCCTGCTGGCTATTTGGAACTCATCCATGTTCTTTTAAACCAAGTGCACATTGCCTGCACACTTGGGAGCCACGAAAGAGTCATTTCCAGCCAGCAATTTGAGTAAATCGCTAAATGATGTGTGGTAAAATTCAAATCTTCACACATGCAACACCCTCTGAGTGAGTGTGGCTTCTCTGTCACAGTGCCAGCCATTGGCTGCGATGCTGGTAAAGTTGCAAAGCTTGCTTTGTTGTAAAGTACTGGTGGAATTCTTTTATGCGTAGAGCTGTCATAATTTTTCTCACACACAATGGAGTGATCGTGGTTCGTACCAGCACCCAACTGCGCCTGAAGCCCCTGCATTGTATCTTGTGTCCTCTCACTATGAGTTGCTTCTGTCGCAGTTCGTCCCACGGTAGCAACATCAAACGCGAGAGAAACTCAGCAGCCCTGCAGCATAGACACCCTCTGCTGTGGTAGAAACCACCATGTCACAGTGCCTGACCTGCTGTGCATTTTACACAGAGATACATGCAAAGTTTTTTTTTCTAGTCGTTAGATGATTAACTGTTACTTACTGAATCATAGCCCCCCAGGGTCTCCACAGCTTTGAAGATCCTCCATAGATTAACTATGACAGCAAATGACATGCAGCGTAAGTTAAAATAAAAGTAATTTAATTTGGCTACATTTACATTAATGTATTATTATTATTATTATTATTATTATTATTATTATTATTTTAAATTCAAAGCTGTGTGAAGTATTAACAGCACAGTGGTAATGACTCACTCTGCTTGAAGCCCAGATGTGGAATCCTTTCTATGGGTGAACTTCTGTTCTTCATAAAAGCATGCAGGTTTGCTGCAAACACTTTCTCTTCCACCTGTGACAGATTAGGCCCCATGTCTTCCTCACATTTAGTCATGGAGTCGTGGATCTCAATGACAGTCGCAGAGTCCTGCAGTGCCAAGAAACCCAAATGAATCAGACGCAAACCAAAAAAAAAAAACGACATCCTTTTAGTCAAAATCAGGTGACTCGACCGATTGCACTGACGTAGAAACCGGGTTTTACAGTTGAAGGGGATTATTGCAGATGAGCAAAGATGATACTGACTGAAATCTCCTGGGGTGCAAATGTTGAAATGAAACATCAAAATCGGTGGGGAAGGTTTTACCGCTACTTTCATTAGATAACCGCTATACATCCTGTCTGAGGAGAAAGCAGCAGACTTGTGGGGTTTTTGGTCTCGACTTGTCTGTCGCTGGTATTGAAAACCCGACAGTCTAAAACAAACAGAGGGCATGAATTAAACTTGCATGAGTTGAACAACACGCAAAATAAACTAGTGTGTAACAGTTGTGGAAAAAATATAAATATATATCTTTGTGTGCGTACATATAAATATATATGTATATAAAAAGAAAAATATATATATACGTTGTCTGGCCATTGAAACTTATATTTAAACCATTGTTTGTCCATTTCTTTGTAATCTACTCAAAAGAGGATTTGAAGAAACAGTTTTTTTTTAAGTGTGGCGCTACCCAGAAGTCGTGTACGAGAAATTGACAATGTCACTATCTGTGGTTTGCGAGAAAGGAGAAATGAAACAGTGAAGGCATGCAAAATTAAAATCATCAGTTGAAGACATTTCAAGAAAACCGTGAAACAGCGATGACCTAACAACAGAAGTTGGACGACGGGGTTTCAATTACATTATGAGTGAACACTGGCCTTCATGGCTTTTGAATGTCGATTGATTCACTTCTCTCTTCTTCTGCAAATCACAGACTACGGGTTTTCACACCACCTGTTCCAATGTGAAAGTCTCACAATGCCGCTGCCGGTGATAAATTTTTTGGGGGGATGGTGTGTCACAGGAAACCACAATCAACAATGTCAATATCTTAAACATGCTTCACCGAAGGCAGATGCTGCATTATTTTGAAGGCACACTTTTGTACAATAAATGACTTGAGGTGGTTTCATATTGAATTGGGTTCCTCTAGGAGGTTTCTGGTTCCGAGAAGTAGGCAACCAGGGTGAGTAATAGTGAAGGTGCAGGCCTCTAACCAAGATGGCCCTGACTGAGTCACAGTTCAGCAGCTTCACACGGTCGTTCCCAGACTTTCCACCATAGCGACTGCTGATATTTTGTTTGTGCTAAAACCTCAGAACGTTTGCATCACACAAGACGTTTTGTCTTCATCTCAAGCGCTCTTGAGCTGGAGATGACGAGCTAAAAAAGGCTTTTTGAGGATCCTGGACTTGATTCACTGGAATTCATGGCTCTTTCAGTTATTTTAAGATACTGCTTGCAAAACTTTCGGGTCCATGAGCAAGTTATTGTATTGAGGAAGTAGATGCAATAATGAAAGCTGCATTTTACCTAAAAAAACAAAAAAAAAAAGAAAAAAAAAGTTTTGTTTTTAAGGCAATTGAACTTTTAACCGCAAACAAGGTTAACTGTTTTTTCTCTGGATTTTTTTTTGGACGTGGACACTTGATCACTTTATTTTGAACTTTGGGCTAAAAAAAATCTGATGTTATTCTAAACGTGACCCTATGAATATAAGTGTGCACATAAGTCACAGTCGAGGGGAAGAAAAAAAGTCAACATAGCACACATTCAAAGGGACAGGAAGTACACGTTGGACTCTATTTTTAGGAGGAGCTTGTGTGTGTTTTTTTTTTATTTAACTGTTTAGAGAATCTTTTGCAACGGAGCGGTGCTCTCCGATGTTACTAATTTCCACTACACTAGGTGATTTTTCTTTTTTTTTTTTGGAAAAGAGTGTGGGTGATGTCAGTGCGCAGTTCACATGTGACTCTCGCAATGATTGTCAGTGGCGTGCTGGAATGATGCAAAGGGAAGGCCAGAAGTCACCACAGAAACCACCAGGCTTTCGGCTAACATCGCTCTTTGGAAATTAGTTGAGCTAATTTGCGCTTCTCATATTGGGCCTCTCTCCGTTTCGGTTACCAGAACGCTCTCTCCCAGGACCTCGTGAACCTTTCTGCGTGTGTCTTTCGAGTGCACTGCGGCAGCATCTGGTGCGTTTTTCAGGGCCCTCTCGGAAGACAGACGAGAGTCACTTATTCCCCGGTTAGTCATTTCGCAAACGTTGAGATGAAACAAATGCACTAACGCAATCAGCACTTTGGCGCTTGGCTGCTATCTGAAATTAACTAAAAAAGGGAAATGAAAACGCAAAGCATAACTCCCTCTGAGCAGTCATTCCTGTAGTCACTGATTAACTGTAACTGGAAATTGCCCAGCCGGCTGCCAGTAGACCAACTGACATTTAGCCTGTGTGACAGTGGTGCATCACCTGCGTCTCTGTCCCCGACTCATCCTCGCTGGCCGCTGCCGGTTGTGACGCCTCACTGTGGTCCTCCTGATCTTCAGGCACAAGACAAAGGAGAGACACATTTACATCATTTGACATTCGGTGAAACCAGGCCATTTGACCCTGCGCTACAAATGAATTCACAACAGGTCGGCGTCACTGCCAGGAACGCGTTGAGCAATTTCTGTAATGGGCAGCACAAAAAATAGAAATCTGTCGAGCACGGAGTCAACCGAGCATGATATGAAACCACAGGTTTCAAAACCGCTTCCTGCTCAAGAACACAACCGCTTGCATGCTGTATACGATATTGTAAAACATACTTTGAGTACAACAATGGCGAGATAATCTGAAGTTGGGATCCGTGAAATGTTAAACTCTGTGTTATCTTCGGACATCACGGAGGTGATTCTTTTCAAGGCCGTAGAGCTTTCGAGCAGCGACAGTGGAGATGTTGTCATGTTCCGGTGTGTGTGTGTTGTTTTGCCTCTACTTAGTCTATGTATTTGATAGGGAAAATGACACAAAGAGCTCTCTGGGCGAGGTGTGACTGGGGGACAAAGTAATTCTGAGAATTTGAGCGCTGCAGCTCTTCTGTCACATTCGAAATCATTCGCGAGTCAAAACCAATATGCTTCTCTTTTGAGATCATTTATTTCCTGTACTGTGGCTTGAACCATAAATTCTGCTTTCAGTCGTTTTGAACTTCTCCATTCTACACGATCAAGAAGTATTTTTGACATATTTCCTGGCATCAGTCCACTGCCTTGAATGCACCTCCAAAGAATGTGTGAAATACACTTAAACAGTTTTGATTTAAGCAGATATTTATCTGAGTCATGATAAATAGCATGAAGGCAGAAATATTGCTGTTGATCCGGTTGACGATAAAATAAAGAAGAAATCTGATTTTCGAGATGAATGTAATTTAGGCTAGATTTACTTTCTCAAAAGCAGACACAAAAGCACAAAATGTGTCATTTGACAAACACATTCGTAAAAAATATAATCAAAATTACATGCGAATTATTCTCAAAAAACAAAAACATTCATTCCCCTCATGAGACTTAAACAATGCAGGATTTTATCTAATCAGCAGGTCTCCTTCTAAACAAGATAGATGTTATTCTCACCCATTTTTCAGAAGTGCTCCTCGGGTCTTCAGGAAGCCTTGACAGTGTTCGCCTGACTGTAAAAGTGTTGCGGCGTCCTCTTCAACTTCACAACACGAAATAGGAAGGTGCGTCCCAGAAGACTTTGATTGGTCGACTGCAATGACTCTGGGAAACTGAGTTCTTACTATTCTGGCGGTTCAGAAAACACTTCTTCTGAGTGGCAGGAGGCGAATTTCAAAATGACAAAACCAGCATTTGGGTTTTTATTTGTTCAGATAATCTATGGACCCAACTGTTGAACTCTTTTGAGCAAAAGGAGACAAATGAAAGTGAAATTTTGAATTTTTTTTTTTTTTTCCAAGCAACACTTGAATCACATCCCTCTTTACTGGTTAAAAAAAAGTGTTTTTATTTTTGATGCAGTGTTTGTGTCATAATTATGGAAAATTGTCGTCACAAATCTCAATAACATAATGGCAAAGTTGAATGAGGAAATAATTATTATATTACATCTTGCATGTGTGTTTTTTTGTTTTTTTCCTGTTTTGTATTTTCCATAATCGAATGTGACTGACAGAATTCTTGAGTAAGCGTCACACATTTCCTGCAGGGGACATTACACAATGCAGCAGTGCAGGACAAAGTGATTCAGTCTAAACTACAGAACAGTTTTAGTCTTTAAATCCATTTGGAGGCACATTACACTGCATTTGTATGTCTGCCAGTGATTAAATCAGAATGGGATACGGTCAGACGTAATAGCAAAAGAACTCTTTAATCATCCCCGTCACTTTCATTAGTATCATTATTCATACTAAAATACTCAACATCAAACACATCTTTGTTTAACTGAAATGAAAAAAGTAAATAAAACTGTTTTTGTTTTTACATTTATAGGCGGTTTTTACAAGTTACAGAACAACATACAAGTAAAATTTGATCTTGTGTATGTTGAAATGTTGCATATTAAACCAGCAATCAGCTTTTTGTTGCACTTTCTAAGGGTAATCGAACAGAACTGAATATGTTGACTGAATATTCCAGAACAGAGCAGGAGTCGACACCCTGAAACCCGACAACAGCGACGGCTGTGTGTCCACCTTCAGTACTACATTTACTCAAGTCATCCAAAGAATGCAAATGGATTGTGTCATACATATTTTTGCATTAATACTTTCAGAGGTTAATAAGAGCTGTCAACTCGATGAAAGCATTTTCAAGCCCACCTTAAACTTACGAGATGGACATCACAGATTCAGGCGTTAAGAGCTGCACGCCGTGAACTGGTGACATTTTAAGGAAGAGGTGAAACGCAACTTCTTTAAAACAGTTTCAGGTGGCCATTGTCTGAAAGAGCTTGCTTGAAAAGAGGGTAGGATGGCTTCTTCTTGATTTTCTTCCCACAGAGACTGAAATTAAAATTGACATTTGTTATCTATTTCTCTGATGCGCAGAACACACTGTGTGTGTTCTTTGAAGCCTCGTCAGCAATACTAGGAAACACACTGCCAGATCGCATGGACTTTTAATTACATCGCTTTTAACCGTGTCTGATCGAGATCAAAAGGTGCTCTATCTTTTGCTCCTCTGTTCTTTGCCCTCCAATCACTGACAGAGATCTTTTTCACAAAAAAACACTGACAGGTGACACCATCCACATTTCCTCTGCTTGTTTTTGATCTGTTTAAAAAGGGGGATGCCCTATTCCAGATAATGTGACATTTCAACACGATTTGCATTTAAATGTCAAATAACCAAAAATCCGAAACCTGTCCAAATCGGAGGGATTTTTTTCTTTCTTTCAAATTCATGTTTTCAAAACAAGCACCTCCGCTATTCATTGGAAGGCCAAATAATTTTCAATTTAATAGAAAGGTCTCACGAGAAAATTGTAAACGCTGTATCTGGAATGAAGTGCGAGAAAACATTTTGAAGCAGAGTTGGTTCATTTGGATCATGGGCCCGCACAAGCTGTCCTTTAAAAAAATAAAAATAATAAAATGTATAAATCTTGTGCAGCTGACAACAGCTATCGCAACAATGTGCCCAAAACATGCACGATGAGACCAAAAAAAAAAAGAAAAAGTCCCTGAGCTATTCATCTCAGACTTTCACTGACACACACATGCAAGAATGTTGCGAGGGCAGCAACAACTTGTGAGACCGTGTGGAGAGAATATTGTGAATTGAACACCAGCCCCGAGTACGTCATTGTCCTGACTGTGTGTTTCCCGGCAGGGGGAGCGATCACATGTTACAAGTTACAAAGGATCTTCGCAGGAACCGTCACAAGCAGATGTCCTGTTATTCAAAGCAGAAGTTCATGCATGTCTTTTGTACAATATATAATAGTGAAAGTCAATGTGTTTGTCCTTACAGTTTCTAGATGATGTAGGTGGAAGGCCCAGTCAACATGAAACTAGGTTAAGTGGAAAATTTCAGATGAAGGAGTTGATTCATTTCAAAAACTCAATTTTAAGATTTACTGTTTAAGAACTATTAGGAAGTGGGTGTTTTTTTTTTGTTTTTTTTTTTATCAATCAAAAAAAAAATCAGTTTGAGTTATACTTGATTGCAGCAGGATTGCAGGAAAACATTAATCTATTTTCAAATGAGCAATTCTTGTTCCAGCTGAGCTGACTCAAAAGCTCCAAGTCTTGCATCGCGCGCCACAAAGCTGTGGTTTCGATAATCATTCGGAAATGATCAAACTAAGCAACCACACATACAAACATGTAGACAGTTATAAAAAAAAAAAAAACAGGCAGCCCCAATTTAAACACACTATTATGTGCAGATGTTCTGTGCATCATCAAATATAATTTGTTTGAAACTCATCCAAAGAAAAAAGAAAGCTGCAAGAAACACAATCTGATTTTTCTATTGAAAATGAAACCTACTATGCATTGCGTGTGAATTCCCCCGCCGCTGCCTCATTCCAGGAAACTAACGGTAAAACACATATTCAGATTCACTCTATACATCTAAGTTCCTGTTAACCCTCTGAAAATCCCTCATGGCCTTTGGTCCTTTGAAACCGTTATATCCCTGGTAATTTAGCGGAAGTTGTGAGACACTGCAGCGTGTTTGATTATTTTATTATGAAGAATGCCTCTGCATTACAATAGACTCTGGGAAAAAAGAAATTCAAATGAACGATGCAATGAATTCACAATGTTTCACTCCAAGATAAATCCATTTCCTTTTCTCTTTGTCTTACAGCTTTTAGGGATCAACCGTTTTGTTTCGCTTGCATAATTTACAGTTCAATTAAAAGCATCCCCTTCCCCTCTTAATGGCACCTCAGTTCCACCAATATACTGCACGCATGAGCATTTTAATTCAACCTCAGACCGGCAAGATCCGAAATCTGAAATGAACTTGACAGGCTAGTCAGTTGTCCATGAAAAATTAATGTTGAAATAATCTTGTCAGGATGACAAAGGACTGAAATGAAACAACTAGAATACTCACAGTTAAAGGGCATCAATCAATTTTACGTATTTTCCCACCACCCCACAGCACAGCAAACACCCTTAATTTCAAAAATATTCAATGCAACCACAGTCGGATCAGTATTAAAACAGGGTTTGAAATTTTACACAGGATGACAATTTGATCACATTAAAATAATAATAATAAAAAAAAACATCCACTGGCAAAGAAATACAAAACAAGGCAGAAGATTCAAGTGTGATCAGAAACTCAGTACCACCACTTGATTTCTCTCATCCCAACTGAAAAGTTCAGGAACAAAATGCATTTGCTACAAAAAAAAAAAAAAAAAATAGACAAAAATCATACCTGAAATAGAGCCAAAGTCACTCTGTAAGGAATGCTAACAAGAAGTGCTGTTAATGCTCACAAAAGATCAACTTTAATTGTGACTTATATCATACTGCATCACATTTATGGGTGACGACGTTTGGGGCGGGAGAGTTTTGGTCGAGTCGTAAGGTCTCTCTACAAGTTGCTAAACTAAGCCGTCATTTTGCGCACAACATCACTACATCATGGAATCGCTTGTTTTGAAATGAAAGACTTGAGACGCCCACAGTGACGAGCTGCTCACTGGCCTGTGATGCGGAGGACTTTGCGCCGTGTGTTCGGCCCAGGCCGATCAGCTGGCTGCTACCGCTGCTGTGCCGCAGAGTCTCTCCGCCCGGGGCTGCCGCTGTGACGATCTTGGGATGGTGGGGTGGGGTCCGGTGGGGAGGTGGCGCGGGGTGGGGGCTAGATCAGTTCCACGTAGTTGGCTGGGAACATTCCGAAGTGGCCGTCAGGGCTGTAGCCCCGCCACCAGCCCTCGTCGATCATCTCGATGCCCGTGATGATTTCATCGGGATCGAATGAGATCTCGGTGTCGTCGGCTGCGGGACGGAACCGGGGTCTCGTTAGCCATGTTTGCACACGCAAATTTCTCCAATCCGATCTAAACCGTGGTTCATCGTAAAAAATTCCAAATCCACCGTTTACATGGACGCTAAATGAAATGATCCGATCATGACGTGCGCATACATGCACCAAGCGTTTAATCAGAATAAATAATTTGGGAATGAATGGAGTTGCCTAATTTTCCAGAAATAGCAGAAGAAGAAGAAGCTGCACTTCCGCCTGTGTTGCGTCATGCTGACGTAGCTCACATTCGCGGTGGAGATCATTTTACCCCAACCAGGAAGACAGGATCTGAACGGGTGTGTATCATGGTCGCCATTCGGAAAAAAAAAACACCTCTCTTTCGAATGAAATTTCCTTTCCGAATGGACCGTATCAGATTAGACTCTCCCGATTGACGTGTTTACATGGAACATTTTTAATCTGATTGGGCCTTTATTCCGATCATTTGTGCCCGTGTGAACATAGCTACTGTCACTCGTTTGCATCCTTTATCTTTTTCCTTGTCCTTATTATTAATTCATTTATTGACAGTGAATACAGTATATCACGCCTCGACACATCATTTTCTTAATACGTGGCACACAGCACAGTTGTTGCCCACGCCTTCATTTTAGCATGGATGTATTTCTTTTAACTGAACAATGTGACGCAAACCCAGCAACGTTTGGTAATATCAATATTTTTTCGGTTGAACTATATTACAAAAAAGTGACAGTCTTCCTTAAACACGTCTTCTCCGATATGGCGGTCTGAGCCATCTGCCTCAAATCCTTTATAACAGTTCAGAAAAATGAGGGATGATTTCATTGAACAAGTCTAGTCGTGCAGCTGAAATGAGCTCTTCAGTGCTCCTTGACATCCCCCAAAAGCAATTAACCGTCTTCAGGTTGATTCAATGGCTATAATGGAATGATAATGACAGAACGCTCACTCACCAGCCTGGTAGTCATACAAGGCTCTGGCACAGGTGCCTCTGTCTGGAGTCTCATCTGCTGGCACCTCATAGAGGTTATTTTCTTCCAACTGAGACTAAAAAAAAGAAAAGAGGGGAGTTGTGTTCAGAGCAATTTAGTTGATGAGGACGGTGTAAGGTTTCCTTCTAAACAGATGTGTGTAACCCTCTACCTGGGGCGGATCTTCATGAACTGCCTCCTGGACGTATGAGTTGGCGGCCGGTTCTTCCTCTGGAAAGGCAGATAACAATCAGCCTGAGTGCGTCTGACACAAGTGCTACCAGAAGGTGGCAGCAGACGATACTGAGGGCAAAAGGTCAGAGAAAAGCAACTACAGCAGTTTTTTGATTTTTGATTTTTTTTTTTTTGAGGAAGCGGCGATGGAATGGCCGGGAAGCCAGAGAGCGAAGAAAGAAACTTTGAACCGCCGATGCCTGCCGTGTCGAAGTGGGCCCCACCTTTCTGCCTCTCCTGTGGGGGGGCGGCCGGCTCCTGCTCATCGCGCTCAAAAGTGGACTGTCCGTCATTCACATCGGGCTCTTATCACCCAGAACGGAGACACAAGCACAGACATGCATGTAGACGGAGGAGCACAATCACAAGTCCGTACAGGCCGAACAGAAACCACCACCAGGAGTGTTTGGCATTCTTAGCACAAAGTAAACTACTGAAGTGGAGCTGACGAACAAAAAAAAATAATAATCAAGAAACCAGGTGAGAGGGCGAGTCGTGATTGAATCAGTGATTACATGAGGTGTGACAACAGACAGTGGCGACAGCGAGGGGAAATAAAAAGCAGGCGACGACTGGTTAAACATGGCTTGTTATGACTCAGTGTGTGTATGTGTGTGTAGGTGCAAGCTCACACCTGCAGCAGGGATGGGGGAGGCGGAGCCTGCCGGCACGGGGGAAGCCTGGCGTTGAGGTGAGCTGGCTCGCTCACTTTCATACGCAGGCTTAGACAGAAAGGGGCTTTGCAGACGCCCTGAGCAGAGACGCACACCGAGAGCAATGCCCCGCCCACCAGAAAAAATGAGCGAGAGAGAGAAACAGAGAGAGAGAGAGAGAGAGAGAGAGAGAGAGACAGGGAAACAAAAGTGTGGACACGTTGAGCAGAAGAGGAAGAAGACACTATGATGGAGACACAATGTTGACTGTGAGATCAGCGGGACAGTCTGATGGATGAGAGGCGGCGACGGGAGACGATTTGCTCGATCGCTCAACAAGCGCTAGTTTGCGTGTGTGTGTGTGTGTGTGTGTGTGTGTGTGGGCGCGGGGGTGAGGGGACAAATAGGATGAAATACCTGGCTGGGGGCTCGCAGGAGCAGCCGAGGGGACGTCCGAGTCGCTGGGAGTTATTCCTCTCTCGCGCTGCTTGAACATCTCTCGCGGGTTCATTGCCCGCTGAGAGATGAGCGAGGCCGCCTCCTGGACGAAAAGAAAAGCGAAAGGGAAACCGTGTTGAAAACGACGATGAATTTTACACATCGCCGCCGAGCAGGAAATCCTTTAGACTGAGGAAAGTTTGTCTGTGTTCATTGTGACAGAACAGACGGATGTTTTTTTTCTTGCAGAGTAAAGATCAAGGAAGGCAGATCATGCACTAAAGGTCGGAAGTTAAGACGGAGAGCAGCAGGAGTCATGTTTTGCAGACGGGTGAGAAATCAGAGTCGGGTCAGAGGAGAGCACTGTTTTTTTTCCACTCACATTCACCTTTTCCACAGATTCACCTCTGCTGACTGCACTCCTTTGTGCTGCCTGGCTCGCCTGCTGCTCCTCCTCCTGATGGTGTTAATATCAATGTTGACACAGCTAACGATTAGCTCCCTCACTGACATCAGCACGACCCCACCACCACCAAGAAGAACCCTTGTCTGAATTCCAGGCCACGTGTAGACAGGAGTCACGATAAAGTTACAAAAAAAAGGGAAGGTCTTTGCTTTTCTCTCATTGGTTCACATCAAGTTAAGAAAATGTGGTTCTCGCTCCTTTCACTCTGGCACCTGGACTCAAACGTCTACAAATTCAGCGGGAAAAGTGAAGAGTTGCACCAATTTAAACGTTGCCTAAATGTCCAGACTTGCACTACTGTTGCAGAACGTAAAGGTTTCTGCAGAGTTAGCGAGCGCTCACTGCTGTATTAAATCACATTTATGCCGCACAATCGGCTTTCTTTAAATCAAAATAGCTGGGCTTTCTTTTCTAAATGATCAGGGCCATCAGCTGTCAATACAGCCGTGAGAGGAGACGACAGAAAAGACAACGCAGTGCCACTAACTTTGAGCTAGAAGTAGGTCACTTGGATTCAGCCTCCTTTAACTTGTGTAAAATAAAAAATAAAATAAAATGTTCTCGACTTATTTATAGCCCTCATCTATAAATGGATCCCGTATGTGTCCATCAGGTTCCTCATCAGATGACATGCGAGCACAGCACTCACCTGACGTTGCCTGCCCTTCTCCCTGGTCTCAGCTTCCTGCTGTTGTTGATACTTCCTATTGGACGGGGGACAGGGAGAGAGAAAAATGCCATTTTCACCTTTAAGTCCCACCTTCTCCGAGATTTCATCTCTTGCCCGTGCAGCCTACTTCTGTTCATCGATTTGACTGGCCCTCTCTCTATCCAGTTTGTCCCTCTGGGCCGTCTCCTTGGCCTCACGGTCTTTCCGATCCTTTTCCAGCTTCTGCCGCTCCTCCTCCGCCTTGCGCCGCTCCTCCTGTCGGCGTTTCTCCTCTTCTTTCTAAACGACAAGTAAAGAGCGTAAAAAGTGTTCTGCGAAGACCTTAAATCGCTCGCGTCAGTGATGCACAAAAACACCTACGCACAAGAGATGATGATGTAAAAAGTGGCACGTTTGAAATGTTACAATTGGAGGAAACCATAAACGTGTCGTCAACCCGGCCCTCAAGACAGATGTCGCTCCAGTCAGAAGGCTGAAAATGTGAAATCAGGTGCCCACCTCTGCCTGAGCCCAGAAGTTGTCCTTGTTGGTTTTTCTAATTTCAGTCATGGCGTTGGTCTTCTGGTAAACAGAGCCCTGCGTGAAGCAAACCATCAGATTTTACACTTCAGAAGAAACTCCAGTGAGATGCACAGACTTAACTTGAGGGCAGTAGTCAGAATACTCCATGTGTATGCTCAGACCAATCAATGTCCCTTGCAATATTCACTAGGTTCTTGACCTTTCACATTCTGAACATAAAAAAGAAAAGAAAAACTTGAGTAGGCACTGAGTACAGTACAGCCAACACTAAATTTGACACAGTGTGTTAGAAGGCATGGGATCAACAGATGGCCATCTTGAAAACTGCAAACATTCTCAATGTAGCCACATTGGAGATTAAGGAGCTTAGATAAGATCCTGCCCTCAGTCTGGTATGAACTGCAAACAAACAGAAGGGCGCGCGGCAGGAAGTCAGTGCGAGCGCTACATACCACAGGACCCTGAGGCCCGCTGTCCTGGAACCTGCTGGAAGCCTCTTTGTGGAAGCTGTAGTTTGCCCCTGAGGCCTTGGCCACCTTTTCCATGATCACCTCAGGTTCGACATCCTCCTCCGCTCTGGCGTTGATTGTGACATGGGCCCCCTGAAACCACCAGATGGCTTTTCAGACATAAAGACGATGTACTGTATACATAAGCGAGGCTAAAAATGTTCTTTGCTTTTACCCTGAGAAAATTGGCCATAGAGCTGACATGGTTTGCACAAATTCCTTTCCTGGCATCTTTTACTCCTTCTCCAGTCTGAAACAACGAGACTTATTCCTCAAATTCATGGCGTAAGACAAAACAAAAAACGATCCACCAACACGAAAATTGCGGTACCAACCCAGTTAATGAGCACATTTTTCGGCAGACCGGAGTTGGGATCTTTGACTTGGCAGAAAGCGTACATCACTTTGCCACTGTTCAGCTCCTCGACCAGCTCCTCGAGTCCTCCATCTGATGCAGGGAAGTAGTGGAAAATTTCCAATGGTCACTGTGGTCGATTGTGTAACTGTGGATATTTTTCCCTTTACGGATGACAGGACTGGAGAGCAGAGGCATGCTATTCTTTTGTGCAGACTTTCCAGTGCTGCAGCTTTATGCTGATGGTGAAATTCCTGCACACTTTTTTTTTTTTTTTTAATCATGTTGAGAACCTAAAAAAAACAAAACAAAAAAAAACCCCAATAAACACTCACCCCCTTTATCGGCCAGGCGGACGTCATTACTGTTTCCCTCGTACGTAAACAAGGCCCTAGAAGTTAAGAAGAAGAAGAAAAAAAAAGATTGACATAACATCAGGTGACTTTGCATGCTTCACATAGATCAGCATGGTTTCATTGGCACCATGTTCACTAAATTTAACAGGATATTTTAAAAATACATAACATACTTCAATTTTCCATCTCTGCTGGGGAACATGCGTGTAGAAAGATGGACTCAACACAGAGACGTTTCGACTTTTACGTTCCTGGCTTACCTTTCACATGTGCAATAAATTTAGCTAAAATTTATTAGAGAAACTTAAACAGCCACAGCAAGTCTGACTCAAGTACAGCGGGTACAACTAAATGTGGAGAATAAGTGGCATGTCATTCTGTCAGAGTCGTCTCCAAAGCATGCAGCCAGGCTGCTGTTCGTCCCCCGACAGTCCGCTCTCTGGGATTCGCTTAATCAGGTCATCGTTAAACACCAGAGCTGTCAGCAACACGGTTCTCTTTAATCTCAAGGCAAGTTCACGGCACGGTTTTTATGCCGCCAAGAGGAAGCTGAAGCCACCAACTTTCCCCACACTTTACATAAATAACTATAGTTAATCAGGAAGTAGACAGGGCGAAGAGCAACTTTATCAAACAAAGTGTTTAAACAGAAAAGTGAGCTAAAAACCCATCAGCCAAATGACCTACAAGACGCATGAAACTGTTCTCCTGTTTGGGTGGTTGGCAAAGTAACGTTTACAGGCTAATTGACTGCGTTACTAACGTTAGCCTTTCAGTTTTAGCCTGACAGGCGTTTGTACAGGTCAGACTGGCGATAAATAAAGATAACATGTAGAGTGAGTAAATTAAAACCTACTTCAAAGTTTGCCAGCATAATAAGCAAAGGTTTTTGCTGTGGTTATCAATTAGTACTAGTGAATGACACATTAAGTTTAGCCAACGTCAGGTTAACGTGAACTTCCTTGACGACTGACTCAATGCTAACCGTCACTGCGGCTAACGAGACGCCTCCGACCAGGTTCTAAAAGCCACAAACAGTCTGTCCTTACCAGTTAGTACTGGATCTCTCGTCCACCACTTCTTTAAAGGCAGCTGTCAGAGCGGGGCCGTTTTTGCTCAGGTTTACTGCCATCGTTGCGCTGAGTACAGCTAGCCAGCTAGCTATCCGGGGATGCGCCCTTCCTGAACAGGGGGAGGAGGAGGAGTGGCTGGCTGGCGATCCTGCTGCTGCTGCTGCTGCTGCTGCACGGAAGCTACTTTAGCGGTTATGTGGCTACATTCACACAGCGTCGGACGGTGACGGATGATTTCAAAGCTTCACGCTTCCGTTCTTCTTACTGTTGCGATTAGAGATCATAGAAGGCAGCGCCTTTTACCATATCTATGATTCGGTAAGTATAAAGTCACTGGAAGAAGAAGACCACTTCCTTGTGTTGTAATTGGTGGATGTTGCAACGCAAGACGCCCGACGCGATGTTTCTGATCCAAGCGCACCCTACAGCTCGAAGAGCAGCAGTGGCATTGGGCAGCACTTTATTTTTCTCCCCCACGACTTTGCCTAAGTGAAAAATGCCGGTGCCCTATATAGGTTGCTTTAAAATCTAACATTTAACATCATTGAGACACCAAGACTGACCAAACGTTAAACCAAAGTGAGCTTTATTTACGTTATGTCAAGGTCAGTCATTTATTTCTCTGGGGACTGGGAGGATGTGCAGGTATGTAGTGATTTGATTGAAGCACACAGGTAGTCCATTTTTTCCCCCTATGCATGAAGGCTGGTCCTGCATTCAAAAAACAAGGAAGCCAGGTTTAGGTTTTCAACAAAATGCTGAAGCCGATGGAGCAGGATTCCAAGCCTACTGGTGGAGCGAATCACGAATGGGGAATGCAGCCCTGACAGCAACACGTGACAACTCTGTCCCTATATGTTCTGAATATATGCACGAGATGTGGGTTAAGGCTAAAATCTTAGTCCGAGGTGTTAGGCAGATGAGTTGTAACGAAATCCCTGATATCTGGAAACTGGCTGTGAGAAGGTTCTCCAGAGTGCAAAGCATGCCAAGCTGCCTATCATAAAGTCTAGGAAGTCAATGTCACGTCACTCACGAGATGGATCGAGGCTCCATTCAACAGTTGGAAGAAACTCAGCTTTCTGAATAAATAGCCAGATGAGCAAACAACAAAGCACACCGAGTTGGAACTAGTACTGTTACAAACAAGCCGTTTTAAGTTGTGATTTGGCAGTAAAAAAACAACAAAAAGAAACCCTTTCACTGCATTTAGTGTATATATTTTTCATCACCTTTCAGCATATACATTATTTCAGGACAATATGATTTGTTGCTTTTTCTTTACAGCGTCTAACTATATGTTAATTACCTATATGTGGAGCCTAAACTGTGATGTAAAATCTACAATCAAAGCTAATATGTTCATGCTTTGTATTTGACTGCAGTGGATGAAGCCACTCAATAATGCCTTGTTAACAAGTGTCTTTCCCCATGGTAATCAACTCATTCCCTTTATATTGGTGACTTCAGCACAATATAAACCAAGATTTGAAAGAAAAAATAAATTTCCTAACTACTTTCTCCCACGACGACAATGGATTATAACCTATATTACATTATGACACATTACAATCATGTTCAACTTCTGGTGAAATAAATGGGGGGAAAAAAACTTATGATACAATACAAAAGATCAGAAACTGTGTCAACCAGACAAACTGTTTTACTATCAGTGTTGATTATTAATTCCAAAGCAATAAATCTCTGCTGACCTGATAATAAAAGCAAACATAACAAAAAAGTTGACAAACTTTGCATTACCTGATACTTAAAGCAGATTAAATTGTCATGGCAAGTTACTGCACTTGTTCCCCTTAAGTAACATCATGCTTCTGACTTAAAATGACAACATACTGCAAACGCTGACGTTCGTATTTTGAGTATAGTGACACGAACCGTGACCAAAGGCCATTACATTTTTTTTTTTGAGAAAACAAAATAGATGCACAGAAAGGGTTAAAATAGTCATTGAAGAGCCATTCACATCCATGTTTTGTCAAACTATAATGAAATGAAACATGAGAAGGATGGGAGGTACAGGGAAAAACAAACCATTACTTTATATGAATTCAAAACTTCAAATTTAATCCGTCATCAATTTTTAGTCCAGGATTTGTTTTTTTTTTATTTTTTTTTACTTCAAACCTATCGCTTTAAACGTTTTACGTTTTCGAGGCCTGATGGAATGAGCCCTGGTCATTTTTCTCACCATGCGTCGCTGTCTGTAAAAGGCTGATGATTTGGTTGAATACCTGAGTTAACTGTACTGAGCTCAGCTGTATCGCGCGGGATGCAGCTTTTGTTTCAGAGCTACGTGACAAGTAACAAGTCAGACAGCAGTAATTTGTGCACTGTGGACACCAGCCGTGGATGTTCGCTTATACAGCTTAAACAGTGACGAGAGCATGTGTGAGAAAAACGAAAGTTGACATTCACGCTGCGGAGCCCCCCCTTGACAATGAGGCATAGGTCTGCTGCTCTGACAGCAGCTCTCCAGTGTCATCCAAACGCCAGTAAATAATGTTGCAATTCAAAAATGCAGTGTGTGATTCTTTTCGTCTTTTCACATTGTTGTGGGGAAGAGACAGTATGTACCTACAGATGGGCTGCTGGTCATGGCACTGCACCATATCGTCAGGGGACATTCTGCCTCCATTGCACAAATACTATCAAATAATTAACACAGAAAGGCCACTAAATACATGGAAATACAATAACAATACATCCAGTGGGACACAGGCGGTACCGCTGAAATGACAGGGGAGCCGAGCTCCTAAAACCAAAACTGTTGTGTAGCGCGATATGAGTCATGGACAGTGAAAATGGGGCCGTATGATGAGCAACAATGAGTAATTTTCACTGTAGCCATTATGAGAGTAAGAAGTCTTGAGTGTCGTGGTATGGACCGTGAAGAGTTTCCAGTATTCCATATGGGAGTGCTTTAAGGAGCCCAGCAGGTCCTCCTCAGCAGTTCCATACCAAGACATGAAGGACAGCAAATGGTAGCAGCTCAGCACGTGGAAAGCCAGGTGGCACTGTACCTCTTTGTAATGCTTCCGCTTCCAAAAGATGAGCTGTTGTCTAGTTTGTTTTTTCTTTTTTTTTTCGCTTTTACATTTATTTCCCCTCCGTTGCTCAATTGCTTCAAGTTACAAATTGAACACGTTTCTCTTCTTCACATTTGTATTTTGATCTCCCTGGTTGTTCTCACATTGCATACTTCTGCGTCCAATCTCTTGCTAATTTGTTGTACCTGTGCAAAAACACAAAAAGAGGATTTTAATAACAAATAATGTTTTTTTTCCAGTCATAGCTTTACAATTCTACCTCACCACAGACATTTACACTGAGAAACAAAACACATCTAAATCAATTTTTTGGGGTCATAAATTGTCTAATACTGCCTGAACTCTTTCATGGAGACTTTTAAGTTGCCGTCTATCTGTGATTCACCAATATATGAACTCTGGACGCATCATCATCTCATTTACTTTTACAGCTAAGATTAAGCCACTGCCTGTGGACAGAATTTTCACAAAAAGAAATAAATCATGAAGGTTGAGTTGGGCAAGAGATTGTACTTTCTTGGGAAAGTTAATTAAGTTAAGTCATTGAACTCTTCTGAAGAGTTTAATGACTAAAACTCTATGAGTAACATTGTTAAGACTATTCAGCTATTGGTGCAAAGCTCTACTACTGCATCATAAGACTGTAGACTAGTCAGCTGCTTATACATGTCATTTAAAAAGTAATTACATCTGCAAGAATTTTATCTCAACAACCAGATAAGTGCAAGGTACTAATAAATGTTATTTGTTCCTGACTTGTTTTCATATTGTTCAGAGGAAGAAGCACTCCACTATATTTAGTTGTTAATGGGATTAAACGGAATAGTACTAATTTTGAGTTTTATTAAAGTCAGATGATATTTCCGTCACACCACGTTTATCAGCACAAATGTCCCTTGTGTACACAATGTTGGCCAACGGAGTTTCAACACTATTTGAACACTTAATTTATGAACATATTATTGTAACGGAATAGAATGTGCTCATTGAAAGCTCACATTTCTCTTTTTCAGTGCATTTCCCCATTTAGGACGTGTACTTTCACATGTTCACATGACTGTCATCCATTTATCAATTTTTTTAAACTCCTGATTCAGAGAGAAAGAGAGAGAAATCAGCAAATAAACAATGTTGCTACAGTTTACTCACCTTTCCCTGTCGGCCTTATATATATGGGCGATCTCTGGTACCAGCGGGTCGTCGGGATTTGGATCACAAAGAAGAGAGCAGATAGACAATAATACTGTGGAAAAATTTATCAGAAAATATTCAAATTAGAATTCAAGTGAAAGGGGGTTCATTGACTAAGACCTTCAAGAGCAAAGGTCACTTAATGACATGCACACACTTTTCTTTTTTTAAGCCATCAAAATAAAATGTACAAGGAATATTTTTGTTAATCATATATTTTAGTCAATAGAAATGGACTCAATCTTTGTTTGCTTTTAACATATTACTGGAATAATTACATGGTCCCAGACAATCACTTCATCAATGCTGACATTGAGGTATATTTAAGACAGTAACTGAATATTGGATTGTGATATAGAAAGGCATCTGCTCAGACGCCACCCATGTTGAAAGAGCCAAATAGCCAGCAGCAGTAAGTTAACTGGGCTTTTGAAAGTGCATTTTAATGCTTGAAATTCAAAGCACTGAAGAAAAAAAAAAGAAGAAACAAACAAAGAACAAAACTCATCAGTTAATGTATGTAATGCATCACCAAATGATTTTTAAATAGTCATTTGAATTATTTTGGAACATATGAGTAGTCACCTTTGTCCATTAACTTCAATTGCTCAATAATGCAAAGACAAAACAAATGTCCACGTATTAGCATGTAATACATTTAGTGGTGGTGGGATTGGTCTGGGAATCGTAACAAGGTCAACAGCCTTTATTAACACCTACTGATATTACCTTTTGATACTGTTAATGCGGGCGACCACTGCGATCTCAGTATATCCAGACAAATACTTCCATTGCTGTTGATATTTGGATGGTAGATTTTTGTTGTGAAAGCAACCTGGGGCAGAGAGGTAAATAATGTTAAATATATTATGCAAAGAAGATGACTGGTGGCACAGCAAAAAAAAAAAAAAAAAAAAAATCCATAAATATAATAAGTAATATAATGCGGTTTAAAAACAGACTCTCACTTACTTTGGGTGGTTTGAAGGGGTAATCTGTTGGGAAGTGAATTGTGAGGAAAAATACTCCGCCTTGATATGGACTGTCATTCTTTAGAAACAGAAACAAAAGTCAAATGACTGACAATTTTGCACCTTATATTTTATCTGTAATTACACTTTTGAATATTTTACTTACCGGGCCCATTATTGTCGCCTGCCAATGAAATACTGGGGAGGTAGAGAAAAACAATTAAATATTTAAACAGACAATTTTAAGAGCATCCACAGAAACATTATCGAAAGCTCAGATGGTATCAATTGTTACAGAGAGTATTTACTCACAGTCCTCCCCAACTGGTCCAGCAGAACATTGAGCTGGTGGATCCCTCTGCAGGTCTCCTAGTTCCTACAACCATGACCAAACATTTAAAACATGTATTTATTTGGCAACCATTAGCTTAATTTAGGTCAACCATTAATTAGTCTGCTTTTGATTAGTTTGTGGTGTGTTTACTTGCACTTTTTTTCTCCACTGGTTCAGAAGTTATTAATAATTAATGTCAAAATTAAAATAGACATAGCTAAAACCCCAACATGATTTTTTTTTTTAAAGTTAGCATATAATATTATTGGATATTTAACTTAGTTACACATGGCTCTAGAACTTTCCCACCATTTGTTATTGGCTGACCTGGCTGCAGATTCAGGTGCAATATTACATTTTATCAAGGTTAAGATACGGGTCAGTTGAAGTTTGTATCAGGATGGAGTTCAGTTTAGTGTACGAGAGCCCTACAGCGATGAGGGCAGCATCCAGGCTCCGAATGACCTTAATGGAAGTGAACCTTAATTAGTATCATTACAAACACCTGTGTAAACTCAACGGCATATGCTCAAAATGGCTGCTCTCAAAAGGTCTGCCAACATTAAATTAGGAATTTGTTAGTAGTCAGCGGGGTTTTTTAATTGTTTAAATCGATAATTTACAACAATTTCCAAAACAACGATTCAGTGGCACAGACAGAATAATAAACAATAACAGCGAGTATTTGAAAACAAAACAAAAAAAAAACCGCAGGTAGAGGTACCATCGACTGTCTCTTGATTTAAATAGGGAATAAACAGACGTTAAAATAGCAATTAATCGTGTTATTTAACATTGGATGAAGGAAGCGTATCTATTCTGTTATATAAATACACACCGTGGCCTGCTCCAGTGGCCCATTTACATTCCATATATGGCAACACTAACACCGGGGGTCAATTTTGGCAACCAGCTAGCAGCTGTCATTCAGCGACTAAACACAGCCCCAACTCTTTGTCACCAACAGACAAACACAAAGACGAGTGACAAGCTTGAACTGTCAAACGAAAGCGCTGTGCAAGTCGCCCAATTAATCCACGGGACGGGCTACTGATGTTAGCCTGCTGCTAGCCAGGTGCTACAGTATCATTTGTTTAGCTTGTTGGCTGAAGTAACCTCGTCAAAAGTGCCGCCGAGAAAACCATTACACCAGGCACCAACTAATAGGAGCCGTCAAAACGATGGCGTTGTCTCGGTGTTTGTTGATACCTAGGTGTTGCTGTAGCAATGCACCAACAGGGCCACTAGTCGTTAGCTCGTCTTTGTCTGTAAATTATTACAAAAAGGAGTACAAGGAAGCAAGCAGGCCGGTGGAGCCGAGTCGAGCGACAGAAATCAGTATGGGTATGATTCAAACCGGGGTTTACAAGAACAAACACGTGTCTTCAAGACGTACTTGCAAATACACGAACGGGGAAAAAACACATACTCACCTTCTGAATTCTTTTCAACGCCATTACATCAATGGCTATGTCTGGGTAGCTTGTCAGCTAGCAATTTGCTTTTCACACATACAATTTAGTTTCCCTCGACGCGTACCTCCGAATCTCCCTCAACGTTTAATCAGGAAATCACGCCTAGCATGTGACAAGCTGATGGCTCAAACTGTCTACTTGAACTTACTCGAGATAATATCTAGAATGGAGCTTTTTCTTGACATAACAGGGAAAGACAACGAAGATATTTTGCTCTCGTCTCTCATCCCTCTTCGTGCCTGGTGTTACGTTAAGTACTGTGCAGCTGCTGAGAAGTGCATGCAGCTCGCGGGAGCGTGCACGGCCAAAGCGGAAACGGCAGCTAACCGTGCACTGACTACGGTGTCTGAGCTTGAAGGGTCTGAAATGTCAGTTGTGGCAGATGTGTTCTGGCAGAACGGGAAGTGAGACGCGGTGTGGCTGAAGAAAACGTGAGCTCCAAACCTAATGGAGTTGCTTTCTCTGGGACACCTCAAACACTAAAACAGCCAAAGACTTAATTTTAATATGTGTCAGCATGTGTCTGCCTTAACTGCCTTTACTGAAGCGGATGCCTTTAATCTCAGAATTTTGACGGGGGAAAAAAAGAATTCCCGAAATTGAAATAGTCACAATCATCACACACACACAAGTATGGAATCTTATTTATTTATTTATTTATTTATTTATTTATTTATTTATATATAAATAAATTTGGCACTCCTGTGATTCCATCCAAAAGTCATACAGTCACTTTCCAGTGCAAACACAGATCAGAAATCAATTTATGGGAAGGTGTGATTGTCATTTTAAAACAACTTTGGTTTGTATACAGCCACACCCTACCGATTCGACAGAGCACATTTGGACCTTGGGGGGGGGGGGGGGGACGCCAATTTTTTTTTTTTTAAAAATGTAAATATATTCTTGCGCACAGTAGGTCTATGGTATATAAACAGGGCGTTGCAGCTTTAAGAGCTTGTGCGCACTCCCGCGGCCCACAATCCCTTTTCTCGGGACAATCACTTTTGCACGACACCTACCGTTTTAGCAAGTATCGCGAGACTTACAATATCATAACTAGACAAATACAACTTCCTCGTTTAATTTAATTCCACAATAATGTGACCATAGTGGTCATAGTTCTCCTATCACGTAGGCATAAAACCCTCAATATGATAATGCAATTTTAATTAGGTTGGTAGGTACGTTTGTGGATAACATATAAATATACACTACGTAAATATACAATTCTCTAAATGAGAAAATAACGGCCAAACCATTATGACTTACCTCGATTCAACGCAATGATGCCCAAAAGTATTTAGAAAATAGTTTTCCTCTTGAGATATTTCCTTGTATGCAAATTGAACCTGTACGCAGGTATGGTCACTGTTCAAGGAAAATAATTGCAAACTTTCATGGTATACCGTATGTAACCACATGACATTTTCTTGTTTAAATATATTTATCTTAGCAGACGCTCTGAAGTAAGTCCATGGTTTCATGCACGTTTATTTTTCTTTTGTGAATGTGACGCGTGTTTATGGCCAGGTGACCACAAGATGTCACTATTTGAAAGGTGCAACGACACCCAGGAAAGGCAAACAGTTGGCAAGTTTACATTGCCATATCTCTCACCCGATGTTGAATTCTCAGGACAAAGTCCTGTATATAATTGTTTACTCTGTGAATTTCTTCAAAGGAAAAAAGATCACTTCAAAGATAGGGTAAAGCACAAATCCACTACTTGTATTATTTATATAACCGTAAGAATAGCGAGAAATGCTATAGAATTTGCTCATTCATCGCCCAATCATTGTAAAGGCATATTCATCTGTGTCAGCTGCGTGCTCCAGTTTCTGCACAGCCTTGTCTCGCAAAGCCTCATGAGCTCCCCTTTATATGTCTTAAACAAGAGTGAAAAAAGAGCTCTCATTATTTTAGTGAGTATGCATGAATGGGGCACACTGTTCATTCTTCTTAAATGGCTGATTCAGTGTCAGGTTGAGGATCCTATCGTCAATGTGACACTGAGAGGGACCATTTTCCTTTGGAAAGCTGAAGATTCCTTCAGATAATATCTTATTGTTTGCTCATCCTTGTGCTCTCAATGACCTGCCTGTCCTCGGGGCCTGTCTGTAATCAGATTCAGCCAGCAGCAGAGGTAGCACTTTGGGTCTTGTGGAGCGAGGGCCTTGTACTCGTAGCTTGTCTAGTTGGAGAGGTTGTTTATCAGCACGAGGCCCTCAGATGCAGTCAGGCCCACAGTTTGTTGGCCCGAACCCTCACTTCACGGAGCCTCCCACAGTCACCATCTCATCACGGAGCTCTCAAATCTCATTGTTTTGGTGTGTTTTGAGTCTGTGCAGATACAATTACGGGGTGATGCTACCTTGTAAACACTGAGAGCAAAAAGCAAGTCACGTCTTTGTTTGAGTTACACTGCTAACCTGTGTGGGGAATTTCCCACCCGCGTCCACAATTTGAGTTTTCAGTTACACGACTGCTGCCCAAACTTCGGAATTGATGTACGAGCCAAGGTGTGAATGTGTCAGAGCTAGGATGATATGGGTGGAGGGCGGGAGTTTCACTGGCCCGTCTCATGAGGAATGTCGCCTGTAGTGCTGTTATTTGAAACCGTGGACTCAGCAGGCATGGGTGATCTGTCTCCTTTGGTCATATGAATCATCGTCAGTAGATGTTCCATTGTGCTTAACACAGAGCATTTAGCTTATTGTGGCAATTACGCTCGAGCTGCGTCTGAGCCGAAGAGTGTGCCTCTCTCTGTGGCCGTTTCCCATGCTTGCCAAGACAAAGCATCTACACTCACTGTCATTTTGGAAAATTAACTTAAATGGATCTCGCAAATGTCTGAATTATCCAATAAAAGCATACACAATTAATGCCGAGCACAGGCTGGACTCAGAGGTGTTCTACCTTGGGTCAGTGTATTAGCTCTGCGAGAGGCTCTCTGGTGGAACAAAGATCCATTGTTCCCCCGTACTAAGAGATGTTTGTTCACCCCTTGTATCAATGGTCTTGATTTGATTATAAACTCAGGCAATATGTGCAAGCAGTGCTCATGTTTGCAGTGAAGTCAGCACTCTACACAATCAAATAATTCTTGAGCTTGGCAGCTGGGTAAAAGGGGCATTATGGCATGCAGCAATCAGTGTTTCATGGCTCATTTCCTAAGCTGTGATTCGATTTTGCTCGTCAGTGTTAAGGTGGCCTTTGACCTAAAAAAATTGAATTTTTTTCCCCAGTTCTTCTCTTTTTGCTTTTCACATTTGATTCTCACCACTACCATCAATAACTCAAAAGTATTTTCGATGAGCTGTCTGTTCCTTCTCCATGTTGGGTCAATAAATTTAACTTGTGACTGCATTCTTTTTTTTTTGGCTGCAGGGTTTAAGTTATGCAAACAAATAAACATTTATTGGTCAAAACATGTGCTTTTTAGAAGTCATATGTTTTAACTGTGGCTGTAAACTCTGCCAGTTTAATTTTGGTCTAATTACAGTCTGGTTATGGGATGTGTCTTTTGCCAGCAGGGTTCTGCCACAAAAATCAGATTTTGATTTTGGTCTTCTCTTGGATTAAACCAGTTTTTAAAAAGGAGGATGGCTGCCAGGTTTTACATAAATGTCAGAATTACATTGAGGAAATGTAAAAGACTGTTTCTCTCTATGAAAAATCCACCTCTTTGGCCTCCTCGCCACAAAAAAAAAACATTTCCCAAACATACTTTCCAAGTTACAATGAAGCACTATCACTAAAGTACGTCTCACTGAAAACTGCCCCCAAACTGATTTATGTTTTTTCTTACTCAAAATTCCTCTCTGATTATCAGGATTTAATATCCGTCCTCCGGCGAGAGAAGAATGAGCTCAGAGCCCATCTCTTGCTTCTATCACCTCTGATCCCCCCTTATCAGATGTGCATTATGTGGAGTGCAGGCACAAACCACGCATATAGTCATAGAGATCTAGTAATCCTTCGGGGTTAAGCACTTAAAGAGCGTTCCCCAGAGCCCGCCTCGTCTCTGTGTTGCGCCACTGCCCAGATTCTGGTGATTGACAGCTCTGGAAACTCTTTTACTGTGCTGCTATTGCAATGAGTAGTCTCCAGAGCCGAGGTAATAAGCAGTCTGGAGTGTTGACTAATACGTTCAGCGGTGACTTGCCGTGATCGAATCTCTTCCAGCTGTTCAGTCGGGTCGGCTTGACAATTTCAGGTTTTCCCACTTTGCCGTGCTTCCTTGAGAGACAAAGGAGGGATTTCCTCTGAAACAGACAGGCAGTGGCAGCACCAACAAACGCCTTGGTACCGTTATCAAACAGAAAGTCTGACTAAATATAAACACATTATCTGTGGCCTGAGACAGCGCAGGAAAAAGGAGAAAGCACTTGCGCACATGCTTTTTTTTTTTTTTTTTCACTTGCTGCTTTCGCAGACAGAATTAAAGGAAATCAATTAAAATAAAGGAAATGTGTTTAAATTTAGCCGCAGACATATTTGTGTGACGTGCAGAGTAAAACCACGTGCTTGTTGCATGCACACTCTGCCTAAACTGGAGACAGGAGATTTAAACGTTAATCCTTCAACGTGGTTAATTGGCAATAAAATCAACACCTGTTGCTGGACGTTGTGCAGAGGTGCGCACATGTGCGTGCGTGCATGTGTGTGAGTGTGTGTGTGAGAGTAAGTGAGTGGGACATGGCGGGTGGGGGCTGTCCATCCTGCTGCACAATAAACAGTTTGTTTCCCAGGAGCACCCCTCATGTTCCTGTTGTTGGCTCCATCGCTGCTCACTGGGAAACGTCCTGGCCTCTATTGTCCCGGAGGTCAGAGGTCACAGGATGCTCCTAAAGGCCCAAAAGGGGAGCTGAGAGGTTGGATAGCGAGGCTTGATAAAGAGCTGCACACAGCCTCCTCTACGCACACAGACACAGACCCTTAAAAAAAACAAAAACAAAAAAAAAACACGTTAAAATCAAATTCTCAAATTTTCCCCTCGATTTTGTCTTATCTTTTATTCGTTTCTAACAGTATTCAGGGATTTCATGAAACAGACAGCTGAATATTTCACATCAGACATCCTGGCTGCCTTTTGTAACTTCATGGCTTGGCTCTCAGTGCTCTGCTCTCTGTGCATGCGTTCCTCGTCTTCGTTCTCCGGAATTCCCATACATAAATGGGAAATTCAATCCGTGCAGTTAGAAGAGGGTAAGGCATATCATTAGAGGCAGAGAGAAAAAAAAAGAAAACAGCCAAGTGAGCAGTGGTTGCATTGTGCTGTTTTCACCACACAAATGTTATACTTTAACAACCAGACAGCTTAAACACTGGCTGAGGCTATGGAGCAGATACATGCTTCTGATTGCAGTGGCCATGGAAATAGCATGGGACACAAACGCCCCTATAAATGCTGTTTTTGCTGCCTGATTAAATATGTCGCCTCATAACAGCAGACGTTTATGATAGTTAAATGGAGACACAATGTTGCCACAACAGAGTCGTCCTTAACCTTTAACTCAAATTTCCTGTGCCTGTGTGAAACAGCATCTACGTATGTCCCCCTATCTTGGTATTACGTTTGATTGTTGCTGTGGTTGTTTTTGTTTCTTCGTGACTGAACCAAAGACTGCTGGGGCCTGCAGCCTGCACAGCGTGCTCTATGGAAAGTAATCATGCTACTGTGGACGTCGCAGAGAGTACTTATTTATCTTTCTCATGGGTCCAAGTTGTTTTGCTGCGGTGCATCTTATCAGATCAACAGTAACCAAACCTTGTACAGTTCAGACACCAGCATAAAGCAGCAGTCCTTATTGTGTTATTTTCTAAAACATCTATATGTGTATGAATGTCAACAATTTAGTGACTCACTATGGTAGTGCTGCTGCTGAATGCTCTATTGATTGATTGCAGATCCCAGCATTTGAGTTAAAGTGATCTTTACTGTCTGAGCCACCACAATATGAAACACAGGGCCTATTGAAATCAGACGTCACCATCGTGGAAACACTGCGTTAAGAACCAGCTGGCCTAGAGGGCAGCAATGTAACTATTTTAAATTCAAAAGTTTTTCCCCAGCAAAATTGTCTTGACACTTTTTTTGTATTTTTTTCCCCTTCCCGTTGTTTGCTTCTAATTTTTTTTCCCTATAATATAGGTATGGTGAAAGTACATTCTCTATTGTCAGCACGATTAGTAATGATAAATAGGAAGAAAAAAAGAGTAGCAGCTTTGCCTGTTTTTTTAACAGACAATGTACAACATTTGTCAATTTACGATCATCTTTTTTGAATTGTACTTTTTCTCAGCTCGTTGATTTGAAAAAAGTCATCTATTCAACTTTTTAAGTTATTTGCTAGTTAAAATGTTAAAATGTTGGTTTAACATTTTAAGTTATTTAACTTTCTTGATTTAAATAAAATGTAAACATGTTAATTATTTGCAATACTGAATAAAACTCAAATTTAACTCAACTCACCTTAGTTAAACAATTAATGTACACGACAAGGGTTGCTGTTTTGCTGCTTATTGGGCATCGTGCCTATGACCGATCAAATGTCCCTCAGCAATCAAACACAAACAGAAACATCATGAACTACATAACTCGGTGTCACACAATGGTTCCTGTTATGTTAATTACGGAAAACCCCCCTGCTGCACAACTCTATAGGGTTTCAGCCCAGTGATGGTGGGATTTATTCTGATTAAGTGATAAGATCACCTGGGAGGCGGGATGATATGTAAAGGTAGAGAAGCCTGTGATGAAATGCTTCATTCATGACAACCACTAACTTGGATGACCTATCTTTAACAATCTTGACTTCTGTAGAAAAGTATGTTAATGAGATTAGCCGAGAAATCCAACATGGATGGCAGCAGTAACCCATTTACGTTTTTGTTCTGAGTTTACATTAACATGTGTTAACATGAGTGTTTAATGTCGTTGATGTCATATTCTTATGTTAATATTTAATGACACTATTTGGTTAGATTAAATATTCTCGGGCTTACTTGGCAGACATGCAACTCTGGAAATGTAACTGATAATGCTCTGGTTTCAGGACATTAACACCCAGAATCATCTTTTTGTTCCTCCAATTTTAAGTTGGATTTCCGACTTGAGTTCTTCGACGCAGTATTACATCCAAGAGCACTATCATTGAAATGGTGGCTCGATTTAAACACGTGGTTGGACACTGCTGTTCTATAATGTGCATTTCAACATGCACATTGTGACAAACCCATGGAAAGGTATGATGTGCTTTCTCAGCTCCCTGTTAAAACAGTGGCAGTGTGTCTACCCTTTATTGGAGCATTTGTAACCCTTTTACAGAGCAGAGTGTAACTTCATTAGCTTTCTGCCAGAAATTCCACTTAGTCAGTCACAAAATGAGCACTACCAGCTATTCATTCTTTCCATCACAAGTTACAATGGAAATAACTCGTATAGCTATTGTTCAGTCAGTCGTATTTCACAAGTGGATCACATGTTTTGCAAAATTAGAACATTCGTGTGTAATTTGGGCTGCCAAACAGATGTAATAATTACCTCAAACAGATATTGAGCCAGAGTCTAACATTAAAACCCTAAAGGAGTACTTACCTAGTCAAGTACAGTACTTGCTCCTCGTACTCTCTGACCTTATAAATGCTCATCTAGCTCTGAAGGAGTCTGGTGTGTGATCATGTGAAATGAGAGGATTATGAGGAGGGGGCGGACAATAGATGTGGCGCGTGGCCATCCTCGCTTTTCTTCCATGGACAATCATGACCTGATGCTTGTATTTTTTTTAATCTATTTTTTTTAATTTTTTTTAATTCATGCTCGCAGTAACAATATTGCGAGTCCCTCTGGAGGCCGGCCGCTCACCTCGTCCTGCCCTGTCATATCAGGTTAGGAGTTGCGCCTCAGTCGCAACGTGACAGCTGGAAATGGTTTGAGGCTGGGCTCTTGGACAGTTTGTTTTCAGACCAAGCAGCGGGGAATGGATGAGCGGCACATGTAGGTTCGCCTCTGGCTTGCAACACCTCATGCCAATAAAACTGCTCCTGCAAGCGACGGCGCTTTAAAAAATTCTGCACTGCAGCATATTTAGCGCGCTTCTGGCGCCCTCCCGCCTCCCTTAAGTGCGACAGGCTGATTGCCGCTGTCCTCCGTTGATCCCAGTAAGGTGTCACTATCTCAGATAATTAGACTCCTCTGCGCGTCAAGCACTTTGACCTATTGGGGGATTCATTTCCTTGCCCGTTGTGTTTCCAAGTCTGCAAGTTAGGGGGATCTGGCATAATTTGCCTTCTCACTTCCCAATCCTTTTCAGATGGTGGGGTGCTTTTCCACTCTTTATGACCAAATAAATCTGAGTAGTGCCAAAGGAAAAAAAAAGGGGGGGAGGGGATTAAAATTCCCCTTTTGCTGTCTTGAGGAGCCCAGCTGCACTGCACTGTTTGTTTTCCACGGCACGCTGCAGCTGCAAAGTCCAGAATTGTGGAGAGGTGGGCCTGAGCAGCAGAGAAATGACTTATTTTTATTGGCACTCACCTTTCTGTTCACTAAGTGATAACTGTATGCTGGAATCTGAAAGCCAGGGCAGCAGACTGTTGAGCTCACATTAACATGGTTAAAGAGGAATTCAGTGTAAATCATATTTTTATTTTCTACAGTAGCACGACCTCCTCTTCATTCAGAAGTCTTTCTCGGGGACACGCACTGAGCTGTTTGTGCTGCGTGATGCCCAGACAAATTAGAACATTACTGCAACTCTGCAGGGGAGTGCAGCGATCCGAAGGATGAGTACATCAAGGCGTCTGCTAGTCTTTGACACAAAGGGCCACGGAGACAGTGGTTCACAGAGTGCAGTCGATGCACCTGAAGATATCGCAAAGGAGAAATGTGGCGCAGCAGGTAAGACACGTTTGTGAGCAACACCATCTCGGCTCTGGCAGGTGATTCTCAGTAAATAATGTCTTAATGCCAATGAGCATGACTGCCCAGCAGGTTTGCGAGAGCACGGTCACGGCTCAATGCGAGCACTCACGACATGCCGTAGTCTTGAACAAAGTGTGCCCAGGGCTGATATGGTCGTTGTGCTTTGCACACTACCTTCCTCATCTGGCGGCTTGTTTTTCTGCTTTGTTAATCACAAACTGTTTTCAAAGTGTCGCTTTCAATGCCAAGACTTTTGGATGCTTCTGATCAGCAGGAAACATTTTTCCTGCAGAGTCACGGCACACGACCATTGAAGAGTGCCGTTTGTAGCAAGCTGATTTTTGACCGCGTTGCATTATTATAAATGTGACAAAACTGCTCAGTAGAAACGTGCAGTTGTGCTTGTTAGTTTAAACTTCTAAGCCGCCGCTGACATCAATGTCTTTTCAGGATGTGGCGCCAAGCTGTATTCCCACTGCCATTAAGCTGAGAAATGAAAAGACAAAAGAAACGCAAAACACACACATCACCTCATGCATCTCTCCCCAGTGACAGAGTACACCGTCAAGCAGCTGTGGACATTCCACCACGAAGCAGCGTCCACCCGCAGAGGGTTGTGCAGCAACTCTGTCGAAGATTTACGCATGCATCAGTGCAATAAGGTGATGCTTTCCAGACCATGTGCATGATTATGATTACCATGGCTGGCGGGAGCGAGAACTAATAATAATTATTAAAATAAACAAGAAAAGTCAAAAGAGCAGGGCTAATGACAAATAATTATGAGAAAAGCAAAAGCCCTCGTGGACCGGGATAGACTTTATCATCTCCTGTGGACAGGCGTGCTCGAAAGCCCAGCAAGGACGCTAAAAATATGCAGAAGTCTTGCGGTGCCGTTTCCCAAGGCCAGAGAAAGGAAATAGACTGACAGTTTCTCCCTGACCCTGTTACTACCCCCCCCGTAACCTCCTAACAACCCCCACGGGGGGATCCCGACTCTATGTGTAAAACAGACCGTCGGAAAGCATCCTGGAAACTTTAGAGGCACGGAAAACAAGGGGACATGAGGAAGTCCAATAAGCTTGTATGTAAAGGGGCTCAGTCGGGAGATAATCTGGAGGCCACACAGACCAGGCGCCAAGCCCGTAGAGCCTAAAAGCTCCGGAGCGCCGCAGAGCAGCGTGGTCATTGTTGTCTTTAGAAAGTAGGCAGCCTGAGTGAGGCCGGTGGTGTGAAAGCCACCTCTCTTCTTGAGTGTCTGCTCCAGAGCCTGTTGTTGACATACAGGGCAGGTGCAGCTGCTCTCTACCACCGCATCAAGTGTGGACCCCCCCGCGAACTTCCCAGTTCCCTGGAAAAAAACAACAACAAAAAAAAAAACAACAACAAAAAACACGCGCATACATAGAGCTTGGATGTCACGAGCCGGGATTATGTAGACAAAGACAAATTCACCTTTTTCTTTAATATCTCTGCGGCCATCAGCGAGGCACTGCTGAGTTAACACAAGGCCCACAGAGATGAAAACAATGGCTGGATTCTTCTGGCTTGAAGATGGCTATGGGAAATGGCAGGGATGCCAGGGCTGATAAGTGACCGGGACGGCTCGAGTTACTCCCAGCTGTCTGCAGCCATGCATGCCTTCGCCGAAATGTATGGTCCACGGCATAGTGCGAAACCTCAGCGTTTTTTTTTTTTTTTCCTGTGTGTGCAACAGCTATTAGAAAAAAAGAGAGAGAGAGAGAAAAATGTGTTGGACTTATTAAATAAAATCAACAGCCTGTCGCTCCAGCAGGGTTTACATCCCAGGACAAAGAGTCTCTGGCCCTTGGAGGAGCGGTGCAGTGCGTCCTCAGCTGAGAAAACACAGACAGTTGAAGACCGGCGACCTTGCAAGCCATGATGTCAACTAGATCAATAAAAATGGCAACGCGTGGATAATAGCCTGCGTCAGGCTTCGTGGACAATTATGGCAGAGCTGTGCGTTGTAAAGAGAGTCTACAAGGACATTATTGGCTGTGCTTATTTTTTTTTCCGCTAAAACCATAAAGTTCAGTTTTTCTATAAAGCAAAATAAAGACTGTGCTTGTCCCTGGGTTATTAAAATAACAGGAAATTAAGGTTAATATGAAAATCATGCCTGTAAAAAAAAGTTATTTGTTTTTTTAAATGCGGAATGTATTTTTGTGCCGTAAACAGAGCTACACAGAGCAGTGCCACGCTGCATTAGCATCACCTCAATACCAGCGAGGGCCTCTTCCTGTCCATTTGGAAAATATAAGTACATTTTCAAGCAGCTGCGGACTCCAAAGGAGAGTGCATTTGGCCGGCTTTGAAGTCCTCAGAAATAATGCTCCTTAAAAGCATCCTCTGCAATACAGCAAAACAGGTCCGTATATTTCAGCAAAGGGGCCTGAGCGAGCACTTTGTAGCCATGTTAATCCACACCGGAGGACATGTTTGATGTTTTTCAAGTCGCACAATGTCAGAGGTTGCGTTGATTAGCATCTCACAAGGTGAAACATTTTATTTTTGGACACAGAGATGTCAAAATCTCTGGATGTTTCCTGGATTTCCATGTTGGATCGTTGGATCTTTAGCCATAAACTCATCTGGTGTTCTGATCATTCACCTTCATGTTCCTGAAAAAGAAAAGAAAAGCATTCTGTTTTCTAAAGGGGAAAAAACAGGAGCCTTTAGGACACAAAGGAACACCACAAACGCAACAAAGCACCAGCAAGATGGTGCAAGGCAGGAGTGAGGGGGGAAAAACCTCCTTCTCTGCACAGTTTCATGTTTCAGTTACACCCTTTAAGCAGTAAAAACTGTCATCTAATCATATCCTCAGTCTTAAATGCCATATACGCCCACACCAGCCTGGAAAGGGGACCTTGCAGTGGATTAAAACGGATATGAGGTTATTTTTGTGAGATCCATGATTGCATGAGGCACTCCCATCAAGACTTAAGTGCGGTGACTGAGGAGGTGAGCTAATATGGCACGGCGCTGATGCAAACGCGTTGTGTAAGTTCATCAGCGATGGATCCTGGCCCTCAGTGGAAAAGACGAATGTTTAGACTTTTAAATCTGATACCTCAGTGAGAAAGTTGGTGTACGTGCCGCGTGTTTGTAATGGGGTCATGTGGAGGAAAATGTGCCTCAGGGTGATTTGAAATACAGACTTCACACATAAAATATTGTGCGTGACAAGTATCAATATGGATTTTAAACCCTTACATGAAAGGTCTTAATGTTATGCAAAATTCTCTTGAGCAATATCTACTGGTTTTGTGTCTTTTAGGCTTTTCGTCCAGATGAAACCATTGTATTCAAGGTTGGAAAGCGCTACTTTTCGAGTGAATAAATCTGTAGACGCTGTCTTTGACCTGTTAAGTTTTGCCTGTTTGGGCAGAACATTAACAAGGTCTGTTTCCACCTCAAAATGAGAAGATGACCCAATGCATGCTCACAAAGCTAGTTCACAACAAGAAGATGGTGAAGAAGACGAGTGCTAACTGAACTGCAGGCGTGTTGATGCTGTTGTTCAGCTAGCTGTCTTCAACTGATTTTCAATCGGGTCGCTAACATTTTGGCAGGGGCAGTCCTCTATTTTCCGAACACTTTTGGAAACAGGTAAAGAAACAACAAAAGTCCCATCAATGGCTAAAGGCCGTCCTTTACTTGCTGGCCCCGCTTATCAAGAGTGTGTTAAAACACACAGTCCTGGAAATGAAGGAGATTTCAAAAATTGGTGGTTATGGTTAAATGGTGGTGTGGAGGGTTATAAACAGAGAGCTAAATTTGACGTCTTTGGGAAATGTATTGAGTTTTTCTTTGTAATACGAATCAGCAACAACTGCTTCACTGATGTCCAGGATGAAAATAGGATCTTTAAACGTTCAGTGTGCCATTCAGTGAATGCTGAATGCTCAACCTAACAAAAGCCTAACTCCCCGAAGCTGAATGGAGACCTTCTCTGCGCTTGCTAGATTAATAAAAAAGACATGACTCGCGTTCGCATCAGACACAATCAAGTGAGACTTAAATCTCGCCAAGTGAGATAGATGGAAGCAGCGGCAGCAGGCGGTGCGATCCGACACGTCCTCCACACACTTTAACCAGAGTCATTAGAGGGTCTGACAGAGCCGGATAGGCATCACAAGACCGGTCAGGCACACTGCAGCAGATCAGAGAGAAGACAGGAAAAGAGTGAGGTGGAAATGTGATGCAGGGATGAGAATTACTGCTGAATTAAGCAACTCTTTGATTGGAGGAGCTGGTTGACCGTCAGTTGGCAAAACATAAAAGAATGACCTTGAATTCTCCAAAGCAATGGATTGACACCCCTTCTGTCTCTAAACACACACACACACGCACACACACACACACACACATGCACATCACAGGGAGAAACGCGTCTCTTTTGCAGCGAGAGTTGGGGGTGGTGGTGGAAATGAGCACGCAGTCACGTACGGTGAGCTGGGGTGTAGGGAGAGCAACTTCAAAGTAAGGCAGATGCAGGGACAGCTCCCTCTGAATACATTTTCTGGCCACCAGTCGATCTGCCCCCGGGCTA